>NC_092814.1:353985152-354122652 GCF_023375885.2 Dermacentor andersoni
TGAGTTGCCAGTGTGAATGAGCCCCAAAGGCTGTGTGCTTGACATGCTTGAATACAGTCACAAACTGCAGGAAGTTGCTTTACCTGGTTAATATCTAGAACTTTTTTTCTGCACATGAATTCTAACTACTTGAAGTTGTTTAACTACATTCCTTAAATTCAGCATTTCAGCATTCAGTCAGCATTTCAGGCACTAATAAAGAATATTAAAGAAAAAAGTGCAGTTCTGCTTGTATAGCTTAAAACTACTCTAATCTATTTTTATTCGGAATCGGCCCTCCGGGATAGGTCAGAATGGCCACGGACGGCTAATGGCCAATTTGGAATAAAAACAGATTGGAATAGTTTTAAGTTATACTGGCCCTGTTCTCTGTGATAGAAATTTGTGCAAAATGAAAGGTTGTTAAATCATATCTACAATTGGTAGTTGTCTAGAGATGCTGGAAATAATACTGAACTTGAGGACCAGAGTTTTGCTTGAAGATTTCCAGTTATTTTTCATTCTTTATTTGCTTTGTCCATAACCAATATTAAATGGACCAACAACTGACCAAAACTTGTCATGAAAGTTTGTGCAAATGAAAAGAACATGTTGCTTGCAGTTTAAGTAGTAATTATATACAAAAAATTTAGACAGAAAGTCATGGAAGACTGCAGTTGATGGCACTCTGCTGTAAAATTTAGTACTGGTGTTATAGCCCCCGCTGTAGGATCACAGATTGATGTACATACGTTAGCTGTTATGCTTTTTTGCTTAAAAATGGATTGGTTAAATTTTCTAGGAGTTGACAATTTTCGATGTGACGTAAGTTCTCGTTTTCAAGTGCCTTCACAGCAGTGATTGAAACAACAGAACTGTGGCTTTCCTCGGTGCATGACAGCACGCACATGTGCTTTTGTGCAAGTGTGTGAATGAGTCCCCAGTGTCCTGTGGTCTCCCTGTGGGATACAAAATACACAACTTATTCTGTTGTGAAAGGGCACCAGCCAAGTGCTGCCAGTAGAACCACTTGCCATCTGTAGATGTAAAAAACATGTGTCAAAGCGTTTTGTTTTCGAAACCTTGACATAGCTTGGCTCAAGGCTTGACTTGGAAATTACCAGAGCAGTTTGACACCAAAAAGGACAAAAGCATGCAGATATTGTTGTAAAAATAGCATGACAATTCAAGAAGTACGAACTGCGTGGACGTCACCTTTATAATCAGAAGATTTCTTATGGCTGGGTGGCACTTATTGTTGGCTTCTCAATCATGCTGGCATAGAATCACTCACGCTAACTCATCACTATTCCCGACATGTGGCTACATAAACACAATCATGACTACAGGCAGAAAAATTCTTTTAAAAAATTTCGGAAAACATTCCACAATACTGCTGCAGGATTGTGCACTCAGGACGATAAGCTTTCCATTGTGGTAAACAAGGTAGATACTATAAACAATTGGTTTTCAGTCCCTTGAACAACTATTGCTTATAGTTGTGCTCTGATGGATCCGAAACTTATACACAATGAGGCTAGGTCAAGTTAAGCATACCCTTGTGGACCTGATAACCAGCAGTGTAATCATGTTGCGAGACTCGCCTTAACACAGTCATGCTTTAAAGGGGCCCTGAACCACCCCTCGGGCTTGGTGAAATAACATACTCCACGGGTAGCATACGCTGTTGTGAACATCTCAGCCAAGTTCTGCTGTCGTACACGGTCCGTGGAGCTTGCAAGCGGAGCGTGAAGTCACCTTTTTTTCAAATGCTCTCGTTTCAAAAACCCCATGCTCCTTGCTCATTTCTGTGTGCTTCATTTCGTCATAAAGCACACTGCAATATGCGGCTGCCATTGGTCGCTGCGCTCAGCTACACCGTGGCTGCCGCGAGGTGCCGCCACAAGTCCAGTGGCTAAGTGCACTGCGGCTCTCTGAGGACAGCCGCGTTTGGCTTACATTTAGTGCGGCATAGGCACCAAATCGGAAATTGGAACTGCACGCCACGGGGACATCTCCGCCGTAGCCTTCACAGTGCAAGGCGTTGGAGGAGGAAGGGGAGCACAGCTGAGGCCGTGTTTGATTGCCGATAACTCCGCTTCTGCTGAACGCATTGTACTTTTTGCGGCAAAGTGGTTCTGAAATAGCCTATCTTCACTTTAAATGTCTTTCTCCACTTCGATAAAAAGTGGTTCAGGGCCCCTTTGAATTCAATATTGAAAAAAAAAAAAACACTTTCAGGCTAGTTTATTTTATAGTCCACAGCAAATAAGTTTGCATGCACAAACTCTTCATAAACAATTCAAAACTATGAGAAAACTATTTCATGTGTATTCATGATGTTCAATTTGGCTTCAAGAACTAGTATAGTTTATTTTTATCCATGTCAGTGGCATTCTGGGGAGCACATGGCGGGTTCGATTCCCGGTTGCAACTGCCACATTTCGAAGGAGGAGAAATGCAAGACTGCTCCTGTGCTTATATTTAGGTGCACATTATAGGACTACAAGTGGCCATAATTAATCCGGAGCCCTCCACTACAGCATGCTTCATAACCCACTGCAGTTTTGGGACGTTAAACACAACAGTTAAAATTTTACTTGTTGGGGAGCAACAAAAAAAATTGCGAAAAGTTCTCTATGCCATTACTCACACAAAACATAGTTGTGTTTGATGTGTGGCACAGGAATTGTAATCACCGTGACTGCATTGTCCTTGGCCATGTGGGGTTATACTGGGTGTTTTATTTTAGATCATGTGCAGTTTTTAATAATCACCCTTGGCAGGTCGCACAATTCTACTCTTTGAGGTCGACTACTCAGAGGGAGACATTACCTGCTTGAGAAATCAAAATGTGTAATTAACTAACTAGCAAGAAATTGCTAATTAACTTTCTAATTACTTACTTTACGGCACATATTGCAATTTACTCATTGTAGCCGGTGAGTTTGCAAGGTGTATCCACTTCGAACAAACTTTCAGGATGACACCAGTTTCGAGATATTAATTCCCAAAGTTGGCAACAAAACTGGTGCCATCTTCAGTAATCGCTTTAAGTGGCTATGCCTTGTAAGGTCACCGGCTACAACTCATAAATTGCAGTATGTGGCATAAGGTAATAAATTTAAAAGGTAATCAGAGAACTTGTGTTGATTATGCATTTTGATTTTTTGTGTGAGTAATGTCTGCCACTTCTAGTAATCCAGCTAAATGACTACAGTTACACTGTCTACCACAGGCGATTTTTAATGATTCTGTGTGGTCTAAAGAGAACACCCCATATATAGCTAGGGTCATGGAGGAAATGATAGTGTAGATAACTTTGTTTTATTTGGAAGTGACACCAGACTCCATGGCCATTGCCTCGGGACTAATCTGAGGAAGCACAAGAGTAAGAAGGGAATATGGGCTGACCCTGTTATGTAGAAGCTATGATACTGCCACATTGGAGTGTTGAACTTGCAACCTGTGAATTCAGAGAAATTGTGGGTTTGACTCTGAAGGGAGCATATTTAGTTTGAAAGGGACAGTAAAGGCAATTTGATATTTTGTTTTAAAGGCAATTTTATATTTTGTTTATTTGCTTCCAAAACATTAAATTCAGATTGGCTATGCCATGTTTTGCGTATTCTACACATGTTCTTTCTAAATCATGGGTTAAGAGAAACCTGCTTGGACGTCTCCCGATAACCTAATGATACAGGCCAATTGTGAGCGACGTGTGGGTGAAATTTATTGCAGTAACTGCTACTGGAGTCAAAGACTTATGCTTAGCATGGCTTCATTTCAACATGCTACTGTGATTTAGTTGCCTAGTGTAGTTCAGAATGGAGGTGGACAGGGAGATGCCTGCACGCAGGCACAAAGCATTCTAAAGACTTTCTCGGGAACAAAGCAATTGGCTCTTTGTTTGGAGTTTCTCCCAATCGTACACACGAAGCCAGTGAGAAGGATGGAGTGTTGTGTCTGCTTGCCAAGGAAAACATCAGCTCAGCATTGATTTTATTTTAGGGCATAGGAACATATGTACCTCTCACACCATGCCTCAACTTGAGGTCTTGAGTTCACTTTCTGGTGTGAATTGTACGATACTCAAAGGGACCAGAGCAAGCTTTGCATGAAGCTGTTGGTGAGCGTGCGACTTGGGGTGACTAGTGACAGATATATGGACTATGGTCATTGGAATAACATTTGTCTGTGCTCTGTGTCACGAGATGGTGTCACGAGTGTTGCTGCACGTGCCTGTCGTTCCAGTGTACTGGTATTTCATAAACTGTGATATGTTTTAGACAGGCTAAAGCTCCTTATTAACTCGTGACTTGCAGCAGTACACGGGAGTGCCAGCAGAGTCACCAGCTACTTCTTAGTTTTCTGTGTTTTATATACATGAGAATTGTGAACACTGGCAAAGTCGTGTGTTAGTGACCTATAAATTGTGACCTAATGTATGCATCATAAATTAAATTCACTTTAGTGTCCCTTTAAGCAAAAAATGCAAAGCATGAATTTTTAGTACTCTGGAGTCTAGCCGATGGACCACATCTTCACTCTGTGCAGTTCCAGTTACTGTTGCTTGCGAAGAAGTGTAATGAAATATTGGGAAAAGATCGATAAAAAATTAAGGCACTGCTGCCTTAGTGGTGCTGTCCAGCAAGTGCCCTCACTGTCACTCTGAAAAGGGGGCAGGAAACCAGAATGCATTTGCATGTCCGTCAAAAAAGAAAAAAGCATGGCCGGTACAACGTAAAACTATCCCAATTTGTTATTATTCCAAATCTGCCAGCAGCCCTCCGTGATACCTAAAAATAGCTGGGGCTCTGCCCATATGGGTGTGGCACCCACCCATACGGGCTGGACACGAACCATTCTGACCTATCAGGGAGGGCTAATGACCGATTTGGAATAAAAACAGATTGGAATAGTTTTACGTTGTAGGGCCCCACATCTGCACATTGAAGTCCTCCAGAAGCTGATCACTATTTGCACACATTTTAAAATATTTATTGATCACAAAGTTTAAAAACCTTACTTTTCACATTGCCAAAGGCGCACTAGTTTTGTGTTCTTTTTTTCTATGTTCTCTAGCTGATGCTCTTGGTTGTCAGTCTTGCTGTCGTTCGTGCTTATAGTCAAGAGAGATTGCAGATTCAGAAAATTTGGTTTGGAAAATTTTCTTGCATTTTCTGAATGAGCTGCTGCATGCATGGTCACTTTCAATTACGTCACAAAAGGGGGAGGAGGGTCATGAAAAAATTGGTAGATGGTTCCTTTAACCAGACATTGTTCTATTTGTGGCCTTGTACCAAGTTTTGTTCTTTGCATCAAGGAATGTACTTCTTAAGAGTTTGCGGCTGTTTGTGCAGCTGCATTCTTTTACACCTGAGGCCACTTTGGTGTGTTCAAGCTTGTTACATTTCAATATTGTAATTTTTTTTTTTCAGGCTGAAAACATCCCTGTCGTTAGGCGTCCTGACAGAAAGGTGAGTTGCTCTCACCAGGGAGGAACTTATTCTCTCCAGCACTGGAAATGGCTTTCTTTGTTGTCTCTTGTGGTCGTAGAGCATTAAAATAACAGAGCAGCCATGCATTTTATTGCACAAGAATATGCTTTGGCTTAACCCTTTGTGGATCAACGTTGGGACCTCAGCACCATCAGAGAATAACTATGCTGATGTGCTGTTGGAAAATGCTTTCCGAGATCATTTAAATTGCATGCATTTTTCTTTTTGGTGTATGTGCAATGCAGTATGTTGGGAACTCGCACTAATTCACGATCCTATAGTTTCACCCGCTTGCCTATTGTTCGCAGCGCAAAGATATGCAGAGCGTCAGGGCAACTTCTGGTTGAGCTCTATTTCTTTGCCATGGCTAAGCATGGCGACATTCTCGCTGCACACATTTTATGGGAATGATTCTCATGATGTCAGGGACTGTGATGATGTTTTTTAACACCTTACAGAAATTAAACATCCTACACCAGACAGCAGATGCAGAAGCCATGTCATCTGACTAGGGTGGCAGAAGGAAGGCAACAGAAGAGGGACAGTCTTGTTTTTTAAAATGTGCACTAAAAATCCCAGGCTCTAGCAATGCTTCAAACAGTATCATGCTGTTTTCATGTACATATTGGGCAAAGACTTGTACGTACAAGGATGCTGAAAAAAAGTGTAGTTCCTCATGGTGTTTTTGCACATAAGTAGTACTTTTCTTTTGTGATTCCTAAAACTAGGGAAAAATGTAGTTTCATGTTGTACTGGTCACAAAGTGGATGCAAGTTTAGGGTTGCAAAGGGTTCAGCATGAGCAAGCTTGGGATAATGAAAAAGAGGAGTCCTTCAAATGGTGATGTGCATATACATGGTAGGCTTACTAAAGTGCCTTGGCATCTCCTGGCACGTGCTGGTGGGCGAGTTGGTTGTACATGATTACAACGAAGGTGCCAAATAAAACAATGGACGAAGGAAGGCGACACAGGAAGGAAGCGACAAGGAAGTACCTACGTGGTCGTCCCGTGTCGCCTTCCTTCGTCTTTTGTTTTATTTGGCGCTTTCGTTATAATCTCCTGGCCTCAGCGAAGTTTTTTTCTGACCAGCTACCACAATGGGCTGACGGTGTCCAACCATGTTGCAGGACATCCTTGCCTACTTGAACGGGGAGACAGCCACCTCTGCCAATATCGACAAGAGCGCCCCCATCGAGATACCCACACAAGGTGGGTAGTGGGTAGGCATGTCCTAGTGCGGATGGTAGGTGCACTCAGACCATTCTGGGCTGTATCCTTCACTTGTGTCCTGGTTACCCCAGCATACTAAGCAACCTAATGATACATTGTGTTTTTTCATGCTGTGGGTTCTATTCCACTGTTAGCATAATTCAAGAAATGTAGAACACATTAAGTGGAGTAATACTACCCAGTGAGCCAGTAGTCATTGAAAGCAAGGAAAGCAAAGACCCATAAGAGTGTTACAGTGAACAAAAACTTGCCTTTTCCACCCATACTTACCCTGGTTGCAGTGACTGCTGGCCCCTTGAGGTTTGTTCTAGTGTGAGACTGAGCATTGTTTTGGTTGTTCAGTAAAGACAGTTTAAAGGCTTACTAAAAGACAATTTAGCGCTTTGTCTGAATGATTCTGAGTGCCCATTCTTCCTTTCCGCTACCTTCCTTCTGTAATCCTCCTCCCTCATAGAGCGCTGGTTTAAAACCTCTCAACACGTGCGCAAGAAAAATTGCTTATATTTTGTGTTGTACTACATTTATTATCAATAGTCGTCTTGAAACTGTATTCCATGCGGTAAATTCATATTTATACATATGCTGGCATAAAGTATGCTACGTGAAAAAAAGTTTGGAACCTTTTGGTGGCACTAGCGATTAGTGTGGTGACGTGGAAATGTTGTGTCACTACACTAAGCCAATCACGTGCATGCAATGGCGGGAGAGTGGAATTATGAGAAGGACGGAGGCTAGATGAAAAAAATGGTGCTACCTTGAAGCATCTAGGGACCTTAAGCGCATAGGTCTCGTTGGTGCATGTAGGTAATGACATAAGTATATTCTATTTAAGGGCATTGAGATTGTTTTATTATTATGAGTATTGAAACCATTTTCTTTATATAATAATATTAAGGAAGCTTTAAGTTCCTGTTAAATTTTTTTTTTGCACTGATTTCAAATGTGTTATTAGTCTTGGCGTAGGAAAATTAGTCCCAAAACAATTAAGATATAATTTCCATTGTTCAAAGTGGGAAAAATATGGCATAAAAATTATTTTTAAGGCATTGTTAGATAGCCTAAAGAGTAAGGAATGAAATGCTGGGGGCGATTTCTTGATCTGATCATTATCATCTATTTTACATTCAATTGATAAACCTTCTAAATTTGCAAAGTGGCAGAAATATTGCAAAATAATTCATTTGTGAATGAAGAAAAAAAATTGCCTCCAATATTTAATTTCTTACTGTTAACTATGTTACTAACTCCTTACAACTGAATTATCGTGATGCTTTTTTTGCTTTTTTTTCCCATAGTGGCCTCAAACAATGGAAGTGAAATGTTAGTTATCTTGGGAACTAATTGGCTGACACCAAGATAATTACATATTCTGAAATCAATACAAAAACTTAGTTCACTAATACCAGTAACAAGCAAAGGAAATGGTTTCATTACCAGTGCATCCCCCACTATGCATGCAATGAACAATTGCGGTGCACTTTAGTGCAGTCACTAAAACAGGGTAGCAATCACTCACATGTGTACTATTAACTCACTGGCAGGGCATCCAGCAGCTCATGCAAGGCCAGAAGGAGTTGGCATGGTCATTGTGTGTCTGCTGTACTTCTGCATTTTTAAAAATAAATTCTAGCTCATTGCGAAAGTGGTAGGAAGGTTCAGTAGTGACCTGTGCAGCGTAGCCTGTGACATGCATCTGAAATTGAAATTCACATTAGTGTCCCTTTTACCAGCCATTATTGATGCTCATTGAGAGTGCAATGTGCACAAATCGCATGTTGCCAACAAGAGACATTATTTGTTGTGCAATGAAAGCACAGACAAGGTCATCGTTGTCGACACTTGTATGGCAAGGTGCCTTTTCTTTCATGCTGGCGTGACCTCCTGGCATGGCAGAAAGTACATCTTGCAACTTGTTGTGCGACGTATAACGACCGGATTAGTGGTGATAAGGGCTCTCCAAAATAAGATGGTCTGCCTAGGTCACAGAGAGATAGCAATGTTTGATGCCGTAATTTAAATGACTGCTGACATATTTTAGAAGTTGTTGAAATTTTAGCGCATGCTTCTTGCATTTATTAACATGACACTTGGCAAGTATGTAGGTTGGGAAATGCAATATATCTTCAGTTGATATAATTAAAGTTGGTCTTGAAGTGGCATCATTGACCTGGCAGTTGTTACGCAGAGCAAAATCTGCTGAGTTTTTGTAGCGATGGCTAGATATGGTGATGTTTGCTCTTAAAAAAATGAACAAATTGGTAGCATGCGTATCTTCTGGCTGTGCTCACGTGTGGCAGCCACAGCAATTGCAGGAACTGGGTGAGCCATTGTATTATGACGTCATGGTGACAGTCCACCTGTTGGCTACCAAAATCAAAACTAGGCTGTAGAAAAAGTATTATACTAAATTATTTAGTGCGCTCATAAGCTTTCCACTATTTTTTCTTCAGCGTAGAAGGTCTGGGCTTTTCTATGGTGCAAGAAAAAAGAGGGACAAGTAATAAATGACGGTATTACTTTTAAAGGGACTTTCGATGCAAAGCTTAGGTTTAGCTTATGAAAAAAAGCAAAATACCCTACATTCGGGAACATGAAAGAAAATGCCGTTTGATTGTGAGATTTTTTTTCCGAGGAACTCGCTCATACTACCTTGTGATAGTGCCGCACGTAGGCTTTTGCATGACTCAGTCAGCTTGGGCTGCAGAGTGCTGCTGTTTACAGCAATGCCTTTGATGCGTGATTTCAACGGCATCTCATTGCCAAAGTGAATCCATTGACCCGACATAGCGCTTCAGTGTTGACGGCAGATGTTCATTGGCAATTGATGGTGTCCAAATCCATGCCCCAAAGATAAAGGCTATGCTTTTGCTGACTGCATGCACAAGAAGCAATCGCGGAGCTCGAAATGTGTCATCACATGTGCAGCATAGGTCAGTGTACTTCATGTACTGTTTGGTTTTGTCCTTCTGTTGACACATTTCCTGAACACCCTTCCCTTCACCAACTGTGACAACCTCTGTGTAGCACCTTCTAACTTAGTGAGAATGCCAGAGAATGGGCTTCAAGATTGTGTACGCCATTTTACACATGACAGGCAATGCTGTGGGAGCTACGCAATTAGTAAGGTCCTAGAGGTCTCACTCCGTTTGTTTCACAGGGCAGTTGTCTCTGATCTGTGATGCCTTCTATATGGAATAACTACTTCGTATATTACAACTACAGCATGCAGACGTAAGGTTACGTCAAATCATGTAGTATCTGATGTAACCTTATGTCAAAGATTATGTTAGATACTGAAGTTCATGCAAGTAGAGCATGTTTCTAGTTTGGCAGGCGTGACGAAAAAGGGGATGACAGAAAAGTATTACCTGTTAGCAGTAGTGTGGTGAAAGCTGATGTGAAGCACCTGGCTTTGCAGCAGTCAAGCTGCAGAAAGTGGGGAAGGGGGAGGTGTCACAGGTTCTGTGTAGATGTGCTTCATGTGTTCTCTTTAACAGTAGACTACACTGCGCAGCATGTTTCGTGTCATTGCAGGTTGCTGCTTCTGTTTCCTTCTTTTTTTGCTGCCTCGTGTATTGATGTACAGTATAGTTTTGTGCTTAACTGTTTATTTTGTACTCCACAGATTTTTATTTGTGCCCAAATAAAGCAAACACCAAATAAGCAAGTCAGTTTCAAACAGAAAGGTACACTTAAGATGGGCTGCATAAACCTGACAAGCTTGGCTTTAATCATGGGCACCTTGTTGTTCACCTAATCACCTTGGAGTGCGAGTAGAAACCTGGCTAACATGCAGTTAGTCAGCTAAGCTTATAGACTATTTTTCTTAAGGCTTTTCTTTATTTTATTCTTTTACTGTGCATTTTTGCAGCTTGTTGGTTGGTCACATTTGGCAGCAGGCCAACTTTTTTCTTTCTAGTAGAAATAGCATTTGGGACATGTTGATAAATTGGTATTTCATGGAAAAGCCAGGGATAACATACATGTTTTGTTGTAACCAATACAATGTGGCATGTTTGAGCGCTGTCAGAAGCATTCTTTTTCTTGCAGTGAAGAGAACAGCTGAGGAGCCCCAAAATGAAGTGGTCAAGAAGCCACGTCTCGAGGTGAGTGCTATTGTCACACTTGAGTTTCCCACCAACCCGTGAAAAAAGAAAGGGGGGCTCATTCATGCCACAATGCTCGAGGTTTTTTTCTTCGTGTTCGTGCATTTACAGTGCGAGAAAATGGGAATAGGAGAAAACACTTACTCGTAGGACAAGTGTCACGTGTACGTGTCCATTTATTTATTTTACCTTCAAGGTGTGCACATACATACATGAGAAGATACATAACTTGCAGGGCATGCGCTTCATTTCATTTCATACTGTGAATGTTTGGGCACCAGCTGTACTAAAATGATGTGCTGCTTGGTTAGCTTTCCCGTTTTCCTAGTGCTCGTGCCTCTTACTTGCACTTCAATTAGCTGTTGATAGTATTTACTGATGTGGCTTTATCCTTTTATAACAACTGACACTTGCTCTCTATCGCCCGGTCATAGGCTATGCTGCTACATTGGCCCCCACTGCGAGTTGCAGCATACAAGGCGTCCGAGTGAGCCGGAGCAAGTGTCAAAATGTCGCAGTGTCCTGCTTCCACATACTTTGTCGTGACATCCCGACACAGTATCCTTCTAGGAAACGAAACCGAAATTGGCTGTACAAAAGCTGTTATGTAAAACTATTTAGGAAGCTTTGAGGCTTGTGACTATTTTTTTTGGGTTTAAAGCCCTAGGACCTTCATTTAACACAAAGAAATTAAGTCGAAAATATGTCAGTACTCCTTTAATGTACTTTAATTTCCCGATGCCTCAAATTTATGTGATAGGGTGTGTCTTTAGCTTAGCCAGTAATGAAAAGGGGGGGGGGGGAAGAAAAGCATTAGCTGTGAAGAGTGTGTTGAATTCTATTAAAAATGTATTGTTCAGATGTTAATGGTCTGCTACAAGGAACCTTAACATAGCACAATGGATTTGAAAAACAAGCAAACAGGCAAAGAGTACAAGCTATGGAATTGTGAATGTGTAGCACTGGGAAAGAAGTTTTGAAGTAGCTGCGGTGTTCGGCTGCCGAACATGAGGGTGAGAGTTTAATTCCTAACAGAAGTGGTCACATGCTGATTGGGGTATAAAATAGTCACAGGAAGGAAGAACAAGGAAGCTTTTGTACTTAGACGAGGTGCATGTTTTAAGAACTTCACAGGGTCAAAATTAATCCATAGGCCTCCACTATGGTGTCTTTCATAGGCTAAGTGTTGGTTTGAGATGGTGAACCTCGTGAATCAATCTATTAATTGTGGCTTTTGGCAAGGTTGTTGTAATGAATTCATATTAGTCCGTGACTGCAGTCACCGTAATTACAGTCGAACCTCAATATATTGAACAGCGTGGTGATTGCAAAATAGTTCGATATAGCATGAATTCGACATATAAAATCACGTAAGAAATGCGTAAGAAACTTCTGCATATCCATCAATGAACCAAGGGCGCTATCGGGGATTATTGTTCGGGGCGCGTTTTAAGTTGTGCCACGTGCAATTAACCTAGGCTGCACCAACTTCGTCAGCTACGAGCACGCGGTCGATTGCGCCGCATGCAATTAGCCTAGGCAGCACCGACTTTGTCAGCCGCGTGAAGTCCGGGCGGCCTAGGCCAAACACGTGCGGCGCAACCGAATGTGCGCTCCGAACAACGATTCTCTATCGCACCCCAATCGTGGCGCGGTAAATACTTGAAGATTCACACAAAGTATTTATTTATTGGGCTGAAAGTACTGCAGTAGTGTAGCCTGCTTCTTATTGGCAGCCGCATGCTTAAACATGGAGTCCTCAGCATAGTCTAAACAATCCGCAAGCGATAGGCCGGTGCCTTCTATTGCGCCTCAGTAGCGACGTAGAAGGGCCAAAGCAGCTACAGCCTCAGTTGAAGTCGGGAGCAGGGCAACATCAGCGCTTGTGGAATGAACCTCGGCAGCGTCTTCATTTAGTCGCTACTTCTGCTGCGATCTCCAAGTCTGTCAATCGAAGCATTTTGAAGCAGTGTCATTAACAAAGTATTAAGTGGCATCTGCCGACGTGTCCATGAGTGAGCCCAATGAGCACGCGCTGTCGCGCATCTTTGTGGGTGCAAACCGCCAGTCCTCGCGAGGCGCAGCAGACGCAGAGTGCGGCACTGAGGAGGAGTCACTGCGAAATGGCGCCCTCGGCGCGATCGCAGCAGTAGGGCACGCCCATCGCACCAATTGCTATCGTCGAGGGTGTTACGGGAAAGCTCATCGTCTGTCAACAGAGAGCGCCTGGTCTAGGGTGGCGGAGTTCGATATATCCACTTTACGTACGACCCCATTCGAAATAAAAAAACATTAAATGCATGCGATTTTCCAGGTGATATAGAAAGTGTTCGATATATATATCTATGTTCGATGTATCGAGGTTTGACTGTATATAATCGTGCTGAACAGCATCACATTGAGTTTAGCTCACAGCGGTTTCACCATGTTTTGTCTATATGTGTGCAGGAGACGCAAATGCAGCGTGCCAAGGAGCAGTTTTCGGCTCGCTTGGATGCTCCCAAGGAAGCACCTGTGGTCACTGAGCAGATCAGGTACTGCTTTCAGTATGATGCACTCCTGCGTGGTTCACTGTGATTTGTGCATCCTCACACGACTGCAGCATTTGAAGGTACGATGAAAGACATATGGGAACAAATACAGCATTGACTGGTGACTGAATTATGTTAAGAAGGTATACAGTGGGTGAAGGCAGATTTGCACTGGGAAATATGGTCACCCATCACAGGACTGCAAAAAGAAATTAATGTTTTTTAAAGACGTACAGTAAAACATTGTTATAACAAAGCTGAAGGGTGGGTTGCAATTACTTCATTATAACCATTAGTTCGTTATAGCCATTATCCATTTCTATCCACAATTAGCAAGCAAGAGAGGATGTGCTCACCACCAAATCTCATAGCAGCCCGCCACGGGAAAAAAAAAAAAAATGGCCGTTGCGTGGAAAAGAACAAGCGAAAAAACAACAGCAAGGAATTGATACTTTTTTCACTCCAAACGGCTCATCACTGATTGATGAGCAGCACACCAGGTGGCAGCTCACTTCGCAGAAAAAAAGGCCTTGATAGATTTTTGCTGCGTCTTCTTCAGGCGAATGATGGCTTTTGCAGCAGCAGCCGCTATTTCGAGTCTGTCCTCGCCGTCATCGTGAGCGCCAAAGAAGTGGCGGAGCAGGTCTGCCACATTTAGTGCTTGTGCGGGTGTTGGTACGTTGGGTTCGCCAATATTAGGCTCCGGGCTGTCGTCGACACATTCGTCACTGTCGTCATTGGGCACCCCCGTTACCACGCGCACAATTTCCGCCTCCGTTATCTCTTCGGTCGTCACCGCGTCAGCATCGGGACTGACATACTACATGCAGAAGGTGTCGCAGTCGGGTACAACGCCGGCGTCAAGGACGGCGTCCCACAATGGTGGGCTTGGTCTCCCGCGGCACCCTCATTGGCGGCGGCACCAATATCTTCGCTGTAACCGCCGCTGCTGACGCCAAATGAGGCATGCCGGAAGCAAGTGGCGATCGTGCTTGCCGGTACAGCCATCCAAGCAGCCTGTAGCGTCTCGATCGCCATGTACAAGTCAATCGTGGACTCGCGCTTCATGCTCATATCGAGCAGAATCCGGTCGATCACACGCTTGCGGTAGCCCGACTTAAAGTTCATGATAACTCCTTGGTCGAGGGGTTGCACAACTGCAGTACAGTTTGGCGGCAAGAAGCATAACTATGTTCTTGAGCACAGCGGTAGTGTGGTGGGCCCCGCAGTTGTCCAGTACGAGGCATATCTTCCGGTTCTGCTTGCCCAGCTGCTTGTCCCACTCCCGCAGCCATTGTGCGAATATTTCTCTTGTCATCCAAGCCTACACATAACTCACTTGGAGCTTTCGTTCGCCTTTAAAGCATCGTGGGGACGCACTTTTGCCGACCACAAGGGCCGGCAGCTTTTCCGACCCAGCCATGTTGGCACTAAGCAACGCGGTCACGAGGACCTTGCTCTGCTTGCCGCCCTGGCAGCGTTCACCTTTGAGGGCCAAGGTTTTTTGCGGCAGCATCTGGTAGAGCAGGGCAGTCTCATCCGCGTTGATCAAATCCCTGGCACTGTATATTTCTAGCAGCTGTCCAAAGTTTGTCTGCAGTGTGCTTTGAAGCGAGAGGCAGACGAAGCATTTGCTCCCCACTGCTGGTGCTTTTCATGGTACTGTCGTCCCACTGCAGGCAACACTATCCGCTGCGGGGGTGGAATTGACGCGAAAGCTGCTTTGCTTAATTCGTATCGCTGATATGAAGATATTTTCGACGTGGCATGAAACCTTATCTTTCGTTGCTGACTGTCAAATTCAACAAAATGAATTTTCTCTCATTCAAATTCGTTTTTTTTTTCGATTGCCCGATTATTCAGAAAATCTTTTGGCCCTTTCCATGTAAAACAATATCTATTGGCGATTGTACTTAGGTATTTTTATAAAAGGTCAAATTTCAATACAACAAAATTTCGATACAGTCGAACCCGGCTATATCGAACTCTAAAAAAAATTCGTATCAGTTCGATATAGGGCATAATTCGATATAAGCCTGCTAAAGAATTGGACGTCACAAAAGCACATCCCATTTATAAAATCACTTTATTGATGAAACTAGCTTAGTTTTGCATGAAATAGTCCCGTATTTTCTTCTGCTTGGGTAATTTCGCTGCCTGCGACGCCCGCACTTCTCCACATTGTCTAAAGAGTCGGAGCTGCTGAAGCCACAACCTTCCACATTTGCGCAGAAGTGCCGGACTAGTGCGAGTGCACCAATCACCTCGTAGAATGTGGGCAAAGGATCATAGTCGCTTTCCTGATTGTGCCCACTTTCACTTGTGCTCGGTTTGTTGTCGGCGATGTAGTTTTCGTTTTCGGGCTCTCCCATGGTCGCGACGCCATCATCTGCACTCACAAACTCGTCAACCATTGATTCATCAACGGGATTCATCAACGGCTTCCGGAAATTCTGACAGCTCGCTCCAAACTACTGCAACGCCGACAACAGCTTCGTTGCACTCATCAGAATTTTCAGTCATCACCGGGCACGCGGAAGCTGGCACATCTGAAGCAATTTCGGATGAACCACTTGTACACGGCTGCCTTGACATCTTATACACGGCCGTGCGTACGCGTGCGGCACCACGGGCACTGGGTCACGAGTTTGTCTGCTTTATCCCTAATCTCCCCCTTATTCTTAAAGATCGGGCTGAGAGTGCTCCTCGGAATCTTTCACGCTGCGGCGAGATCTGACTTCTCACCGTGTTCGACTCGTTTTTATGATTTCGAGCTTCACGGCAAAAGGCAAATTCTGCCACTTCATCACGGCAACACTTCATCACGGCCCACAAAGCGCAAACACAGTGAACCAGAAAAGCAGCGAGGCAACTCGGACTTGCACCATGTTGCACGACAAGGGCACGAGAGCCTCTGATTGGCTGCTTGAGCAAGCGCTGCGGGCAGGCCAGGATAATTTTTTGCTGCCGAGGGGGGGGAGGGGTGGGTGCCGACGGCTCGCGCGATGCGGCGCGGTCACGGTAGGGTGAGGGGTGACTGTCGCAAGGGAAAGTCAACTTATGGGGGCACTTTTGCATGACTTGACGTTCAATATATCAGGAGTCACTGCTATTTTTGTTCGATGTAAGTGTAATTTTTGCTATGTATACTCATTGTAATATACTGTGTTCAGAAATTGTTCGATATACAGGATAATTCGATGTAAACGGGTTCGATATAATCTGGTTCAACTGTATAACAAAGTAAATTTCCAATTTTGCCGACTTTGTTATGTCGAGGTTTAACTGTATATTGCCCTTGTTAGCTTGTCTGGATGCTTATGCAACATTGTACATTTGTCAGTGGAAGGTGTGCAATTACACTGGTAGTAACGGAGGGCTACTTTACTAATTATAGCAGTTTTGTCTGTATTGTTGTTTTTCCATTTTTGTTAACACATGTACCAGACTGGCAAACCCACCTGTTTCCACAGGACAGTGGCAATGAGTAGACTATTCTGTTCTTGAGTGCTGCTTTCTTGTTATGAAGCAATTAGCCTAACATGCTACTTTTGTGCACAATTGTCTGTTGTTGATTAGATTTCAGTTTAGTTACCTGAATATGGAGAAACTGTCATGAGAAGTTCCCTCCCCCAAGAAAGTCAGGCAAAATGTAGAACCCCTTTAAGTGTTGGCAGTGGTTTATTGTAATGTCAAAGTCTGACTAATATTACAGTAAAACTCATTTATGTAAGAAATTGTACAATTTGACTCGCCATTTTCTTTCATATATGCGTTGTACTGTGTTATGTGCTTCTTACTCATTACAATTTGGAGATATCTGACCATGCACCAGTTAACCCAGACAAACCTTGGAACAGGGTGAGGGCAGAATGCTGCTGGTGGATAGGCTTGGCCTGGCTATCACACTGACTTTTCTGCCATTAATGAATGCACATCAGTTTAGCTTACTGCTTTTGTATGTTCATGTGCACATTTATTACCAAGTGCTTTTCTTTTAATATGCCAATTTTTTTATCCTGTGTTTAGCTCTGTAATATGTGACTGCGTGAAACTCTCAAATTTTGTAATCATTCCTTTTAGTCTTGGATTGTGGAGTATGTTGTGCTTATCTTGTATTTAGCAAATTTATATATTCTCTGTATTTTCCTAGAAACCACATGCCAGCTCCACGCTGCCATGTCTTGTAACCGTAGGGGGCAGCGTGGTTTTCAAGCTGCCTTTGCGGGGCATTTCCCTCTGTGCTCCAACCTTTTGGAAAGAAAATAAACTTCAAACTTCAAACTTGCGTATGTCCAGCTAGCCATTTTTAAACATTCCAGACACGGTAGCACCATTGTCTTGTAGTTGTAGACTGTGAGTAATGCAGCTGATCAGGCTTTTTTCCGCCCTGCCTGTATGTCAGTATCAACATTTTGTGTCATATGACCTCATTGACACATTTCAGTGCTTGCATTGATAGCACATAACAGGCCCCCTTGGTCTAACCTGTATATGTATTAGCTTAGATGGTTGTTTGTAGTGTGGTCATTCAAGTGAAAAATCTAGTGCAGTCACATTAATAGCGGTGTGATTTCTATTGAACACTTTCAGGTGCCACGCCTACTATGCAAGTTCTGACTGCCCTTGGAGCATGATTAAAAGATTGAAACATGTTGCTATTGTCACTTGTTTAGAAGACAGTATGTGTCTTTCTTTTTTTAAAGAAGCTATTATAGGTTTTAGGCGTGGTCAGTCTGCAACCTGGCATGGTGCTGCAAAGGGGCCATGGTGCAGATTTACTGTGGTAGCAGTACTGTCCTTTGAAATCTAAGGTGGATTTCAGTGAAAGAAAATATTTAAATTATTCAGTTACTATATTCACTTATTTCAATGAAAGGAAATAAAACAAAGCGAACATTGGTAGCAGAGACATGGGTTTCGGTAGCTCTATCTTTGTTGGGAACACTATGAGCATGCTGCTTATCAGTATAAAGCGCTACCGAACTATTGCTGAAAGATAGTGTTGTCTAGCTAGAGGAAGTTTTTTTTTTTTTTTGTCAGCTTGGTATGCGGTGGCCATGGTTGCCATGTGCTTTCTTATTGTTTGTGAGGAAGTGCGTGGCTGCTAGTGACTCTGCAACTGTCCAACTAACTTGGCAGAGGCCGCTCAATGATGGAGGGAGGATTTAGGCAGTTGCAAAGTGATAGAACTTGTGGCATTGCTGACAGAAAAATTAGGGCATCCGAACAGCCTTAAACTTATCAAGCCAAGTGGTCCAAGTTTTTGGGTGTGTACCAGTTGGCATGGTAGCATTTGGGCTGCTCTCTAACGTGCACCATTGCTGTCTCAAGATGAAGGGCCCTGTATTGGCCTGTGTATGGCCCTGCAAGAAACACCAGTTGCTCAGCACCAATAATATCACCTAAGTGCTCTTAATAGCTGTGCAAAAGTGTGCTGTGCGGCCTCACATGCCTGGGCACATAATGATGACAGCCAGACAGCTTGGTGGTGCATTGCTTTCTTTGCATGTCGCATGTTGCAGGTCTCTGTCCGAGGCCATGTCCGTGGAGAAAATTGCAGCCATCAAGGCCAAGCGCTTGGCAAAGAAGCGAGCCACCATTAAAGGAGACGATGACCTTGGCCTGGCTGACATGCAGGGCATCCTCGAATACGATGTGGACGTCACACGCGACATCCTCAGTCGTGAGCGCCAGTGGCGCACGCGGGCCACCGTGCTCCAGAGTGCTGCAAAGGTATGGCTCGTCAGGCAGGTTTTTTCAAGCTCTTTCCATACTGCAGGAGGTAGCCTAACTTGGGTCACCGCCTCCAATCATGTTTGATGTGCCATAATTGTCATAGCAAAAGGTGAAGAAGGTGCAGCAGAAAGTGGACATGCAAAACTTCACTTGCTTGTTGTCATCTGGGGAAATAAGGGGCAACTAGTAGCCTAAGGGGTGAGACCAGCTTGTCAGCAGCTTTCTGCGAGGTCTGCTTTAGCTCACAGATTTCATAGAGGATACGATTGTGTTACACACTGCTAACAGGGTCCATCTGCAGTATCGAAAGTTAATTTTGGCTGCGCACCTCCTGATGTTGGATTTCTGTGGATAAACACACATTTTACTTTTTTACAAAGAAGAGGCTTCTTAAGAGGAGTGGTGCACATGCTGGACACATTTGCGCAGCATGCAGCTTGAATTGGGCTATCGTGTAACTAGAGCCCCCCCATTGATAGTGACAGACAAAAAAAAAACACACACACAGGAAAGCATCATAGTAGAATGTCGCCTGCTCACTAGTGTCTGTCCTGACATATGCCTTTTCTTACGTAGAAGGCACACGTCATGGCAGGCACATGCAGTTCGAAGTTCTGAATCATTAATTTCTTAGAGAGCATGCACACATGCACATGCAGAAAGCAGAAGTGGTGAGAAATTTCACCTATCACTGTTTTAGGGCCTCTCCAATGATCTGATGCTCACAGCAGTCATTTCCCTGTCCCAATGACTTCATCCCATGATGAGATTTTACTCTAGTCCAGCTTGTGTTCGAGGAAACAATTTGAATTGTTCATAATGAGCACATCATAATTTTGCAGCATCTAGCAATATGTGGCAGACCAAGGTGTGCTTTAATGTGCACCTTACATCTACTACTGAAATTGTTTTCAGTGTAGGAACCTTGTACAAACATTGGAGCCTTCGGTGAAAAGAGAAATAGCTACAGAAGATATGCTAGCTCTGTTAGAAAACAGAGTTCATACACCTCCTTTAAAACCCTTGAATTTAGAGAGTTTAAAGGGCCCTTAAAACTCCTTGAAAATAAATGTGCTCCTTGAATTCCTTGAAAACTGGGGTTGAAGGTGGCTTTTGAACATTCAAATTAACAAACTCCACATAGGGGCGATGCCAAAATCAGATTTTTCAGACTCCCTAGGAGCCCCGAAAACGTTAGAAAAATCGGGCAGTTTGAAAAAATGAATGCATGCTTTTTACTGTCCCCAAGGGCTCAAAACATCACAGGCACGTCCAAAATAGCTCTGCAGGCCTGCCAGTACACTTATTAGGCGTATCGATGCTTGTACTGTGACTGGAGACGGCAGGTGCAAGCGTGTATAATTAAGGAATACATTTCAACACTGTGGCAGGTTGGGTTAGTTGGTACATTCTCTACAGGGGAACAGTACGAAAAGACGAAAAACAAGAAGTGGAACACACACCAGCGCTGTGTGTGTTCCCCTTCTTGTCTTTCGTCTTTTCGCGCTGTTCCCCTGTAAAGGAATACATACTGTATGCCCTGACAGTTACCCCTTCCCACTCTTGGTATCCTTCACTGCAATACTATGCACATGCTTCACCGCGTAAAACTGCTGTATCGAGGCGAGGCTAACTTTCGGGAACCAGCATTATGCAACGTATCGTGCTTTCCAAGCTTCGAAGCCATCGGCGAGAATTACAAAGGCAGACTTGGCACCATTGCTAATAGCAGCGAGTTATTTTAATGAAAAACACGCTACCAAACAGCAAGAAGCTTGGTAGCGAATTTTAAAGTAGCTAGGCCTAGCCTTGCTGGGCTGGTGCCTGTTCGAGGCGGCAAGATAATCACAATGGCAGCGTAGGTGGTGGCTTCGATCAATGCCATTTTGGACCAGCGGTCATGGCAAAAAGTCTGGAAAATCGGTCGGCAAATAGTTTTTGCGTCCAAAATTTCAGATGTTCTTATATATTGACTCTGTGGGGTACCGTGGGGATGCCGCGAAGGCATCCGAATTACAGGGCATGTCTGAAAAATCGGGCGTCCGGAGATTCGGTCCTTAAAGGGACACTAAAGTTTACTATGAAGTTAAGTTAAAGTGGCAAAGCAATGCTCTAGAACGCCTAAGGCGTCAAATAATCGCGAACAGAGCTTTAGTTACCGAGAAATTCTTTTCATTTTTTATTCTTTCTTTTTGCTAATGGATTTTTAAAATGTTTTCTAGTTCAAACAAGGAAGTCTGAAACTTGTGTATACGTATAGTAGAGGACTTATTGCTTCTATGATTTTTTTGTTTTCATGCAAGGCATTGGGTCCCATATTCTCAGTGTTCTTTTGAGGTATCAGAAGCGAATGTGCACCAAGAACATTAGGACATGTCAGAACACCACTTCATATCGATGTGTGGTCACTTCTGAACATGATTGAAAATTGTGGAGGCATGGAGTATTCACAGTTGTATTTAGGGCTCCAGGCAAGGTGAATTTGTTTTAAAGTGTTTATAGTAGGGGTGTACGAATGCCTATTACAGTCGCCGACAGTTTATTCGAACCTCATGGGGACTGCGGAAATGTCCGAATAAACAGGTGTCCGAAAAAGCAGATTAAGAAAAAAAAAAAAAAAAAAAAGAAGTCCTTTATTTCCACATACTTATTCGGGCTTGGCAGTAGGCTTGAAGAAATCGTGAATGCACCATTCCACGCTGTTCCGTTTATGCGCAATCAGATAAGCCTGAATCTCGGAGAGGGTCGTACGGTCACTATAGGCAGCTGAAAGCACTGCTTGTACTCGGAGTCATCGGAGCAGACTCGGAGTCAACGTCTGGCGGTGTAGCAGAAACCTGACGAATGATCTCGCCGTCGTCCAGTTCTGCACATGTCAGTACAGCAGTGTCAGCACCTATGAAACTGTCAAATGAGACGGTGTCCAGAATCGCAATGCAGCCATTGCGCAGGTCTCAGCAGAACATTTTCGGCGTCAGTAGGGAGCACATCAGAAGGCGGCAAATCCTAGGCCTCCCGGCATCTGCTTGCTGGCATTCCCCAGCGCAGTCTGCGCGGGCACTGTCGGCGCCATTAGACACTTGACGCGATGTTTCTGTATGCCGCGTTGGATCACCGGAACCTCGACACAGCACACAAAGCAAGCACCACCATGCCGACACCAGTCGCACAAACGAAAAATGTGGCCTACTCGCAGCGTCGTGCACGAAGAAACAAATCAGCTGCTGGATTGTCTTGACATGGCTTACTAAGCTGAAACCAGAACTGCTGTAGAGCCACTCTCTCGAACCAGGCAGAAACGATGATGATGAGTGGGGATTTGCAGTAGCACCACTTCGTGGGGCAGCAAGGAGGCTCCGTTCAAAACAATAATGGCGTTCAGCAAGGCTTGCTGCAATCTTTTGTTGCTGGATCATGGCTCAGAATAAACGCATGCGGCGCGAATGGTGCAGCACAAGCTCACAATAATATTTCCAGCATGGTGAACCACCACAACCAGTTTGGGAATTCACTCTGACAAGCGGCAGACGCACACGACTGACGCGACTTGGCCCAGTTCGAAGCGCGGGTGGCCATCTCCATTGGCGGGGTCACCGACTGTCCGGCTCGTGACGTCAGTCTAGAGTGCACGACCATTGGTGGAGGCTCGTGTGCATCCACCTTGGAAAAGTAGACGCCCCTTTTTTCTAAAGTTGTACCCGACTATAGTAACACTAGACTCCATTGTACCCCTCGGTGTCAGCCACATTAGCATTGCATAGGCCTACTGTCAGTCATGGTGTAAAGCAAGGAGTGCAAGCGCAGAAAGTATCTTCAAGTATTTTCAAAGTAGTACTCAACCGAAGTGATGGTGGGTATTTTGTTGATAATACAGAGCAATGCAGAGTGCAAGTGGCAATTTAGCATCGTGAAAAAAACGAGAACATAGTTCCACTCCTCCGTGTGTGATGAAACGCTAGGAAATTTCCTCCTTGCAAACTGTCAAAAAAATGGAATTCGTTACAATCAAACATGTTCTGAAAAATTTTTAAGCACCCGCAGTGGTTTCTTAGTGGCTTTGGTGTTGTGCTGCTAAGCACGAGGTCGTGGGGCAAGGACACGACGGCCCCATTTCGAAGGGGGTGAAATGTAAAAACGCCCGTGTACTGTGCATTGGGTGCACATTAAAGAACCTCAGGCGGTCAAAATTAATTCTGAGTTCTCCACTACACCATGCCTCATAATCAGATCGTGGTTGTGGCAAGTAAAACCTCAGAGTTAAATTTTTAACAAGTTTTTAAGGCAAAATAAACATCAAAGAAATTCCTGCAAAAGTGAGGCCTTGATATTCATGTGGTCATTTGTAAATTTGTAAATAAAAATCTAATGAAGTTGTCTATGCACAGAAGCACTGTCAGTACATGAAAAAAAAAAAAAGTCATCAGAGGCTAGGGTTAACCGAACCCCCCCCCCCTGGTCAGAAAATTTCCGGGATTTGATTTCTCCAAACTTGGCAGGTATGGACTAAACAGTTTTGGCTCTTACTCCGTCATGGCCACTACTTGTCTTGGGGCTCCTGCAAGAATTCTGTAAACGGCTCTTCCTGCAGAGGGCACATGCTTCACAGAATTACTGGACGGACTGCTTGACAGGGTGGCTGAAATTCCACTTGTCGGTGTTGTTTGTCTCGGCTGGCGTCCCCGAACTGTGCAGAGGATAATGACAGACACAAGCCGGAAGTACTAGCCATGTTTTAAAGGGGCACTGAGCGAGTTTGGTGAGAAGAGTTTCCTGCAAAAAATTATTAGAGGGAACTTTTTGAGTTTTTGGAAGAATTGTGTTTTCATAAACCCATCAAGGCAACAAGTTTCTGCGCACATGCATGATACTTGTGAATTGTAGTATTTAGTGTTAAAAATGTCCAATTTGCAATATCACAAAGCTGTCTGAAATCAGAAGCAGAAAGTCTAGGCAAATCTATGTGGTAGCCATTGCTGGCTGAACTGCCTTACTTGCAGCTCCCGCCGCAGTTCTCTCTAGTAATCCTTGTAGGACATTTCTTTTTTTTTGGTTTAACATACTCTTTCGAAGCCTTCTGTGCATTTGTTTAAAGAAAGAAAAAGAAAGCCCGTTAGTGTAGAAAAGGGAAGCCATTTTTTTTTTCCTTTTTGAATTTTGGGCTCAAATGCGGCTCTGATAAAGCCAATGTTGTGTTATGAATTTTGCAATGTTAGTATGCATTTTTTTTGTGTATGTGTTTGCAAGAATGTTCCTTCAATGTTGAGTTTTTGTATATTTGTGGGGGCAATGATAACTCCTTTCCCTCTCCCTTTATATAAATTAATTGGTGGCCAGATGTTGCCAACATCTGTGATGTCATGGAGAGATAGTGCAGGAATATCTGTGGATAAGCGACACTGAATATTCCAGCACAGGATGCAAGTTACTTTTGGTGAAAGGGGTTTAGATGGTATTCTAGAAATGTAAGGCATTAATCTAGTGTAATCGAGCATTTCTTGAGTGTCTCTCTAAACTAAGTGGCCCTAATTTTTCACTGACTGACTGATTGGCTCATTGCTAAAAAGGAATATGGTTGCAAACCTTTACGCTGAGGTGTGTGTTGTTTTCAACACGAATGATTTGTAACGATTTAAGTGGGCACTTCATGAAGGGCCAGCCATATGTACTGTTCGTTTAATGCATGGTTATCTGTACCACAAGGACATTGAGTTTCTTCACAATTTGCGAGAGCAGGTGGGGTGGTCCAACGCCGAAAAATTTGGGAACTCTTATTCTTGAGTTTTGTTTGTGCAGTTGTTCTATGGCTTGACATTGGACAATTGTTTTGTGTACTACTTATGTGGAGCCACCTATTAGTAGGTGCAGAATGCAGAGCATAGCCTTAAACTTATGTTTTGTAAATTCATACAGTTCAATTTAAATCATTGACTCTCTTATCTCTTGTGACCACCACCATGCCTTTTTTTTTGGCAATGAAACTCCCATAAGAATGGCCTTTCTTCTCTGTGCAGAATTTTGCCAAGTCCATCTTCCCAATCCTCCAGTCAATCAAGATGCGGGAGGAAGGTGTCACCACCAAGCAGGCACAACCTGAACCCATTCTACCACCCAGGGTAAGCATCTCGCTTACAGTGTGTATGGTTTCACACAAATGCCCAAGTCATCATTGATGCTCTAAGGCAATGTTTCTTATGATACATTCGGCTGGTTCCTACCTGTGCTCTGGCTGGGATTGCAAGGATGCCGAGCCTGCTTTTAATTAGAGCCAGAGGAAGCATGCCTGAGTAGAATGTACAACCGCTTTGCCAGAGCAGTTGTAGGCTGGGAGAGGAAACGTGTCAGTACTTCTTACATCGTAAACAAAGGTGCGCAGGTGCTGAAGCATCTGCCTGCTAGTGCTGCATGTATCGCTGCGGCAAACGCCTCACCAGCAATAGAAGCTGCAGGAGCTGCATGACTGGAACTCTGCCAGATCTTGCTTGCACTTCCAGATTGAAGGTCAGAGCACCTCCAAGCGCTCTGAAAGAAGCAGCCGAGTGTGTTTTGAGCGTTCGATTTCAATCATCTGAATAGAATACCCTATGCATTGCCGGAGCGCTGTGGTGCGCTCGGAAGTGACCAGCGATCAATCCTTCGAGGGTAAATTTTTTTTTTCAATGTTTCATTCGTGACCAAAAAATAGTGCATCACGCATGAAAGATATAGACACATGCCATGTAATTCGACATAATATTAAATGTTGTACTTTTAATGTTTCAGACAATTATTACATGGAAGGCATAGTAGATCGGAACCTATCTACCACTAAATGAGTGGAGTGCCAAATTTTTGTGATCAGCCGTCTCAGTGCACTGTTGTGCTTGTGACCAAAGCATAGTATATGTGTCACATACTGGAATTAAAAACAACAAAAAGAACATTTGATTTGTGACCCCCCCCCCCCCTTGCACTTAGCATAAAAAGTCGAATTTCATTACACCAAAATTTTTATACAGTCCATGCCCTTTACAACAAATCCACATGCAATATACTTTTGGATATAACAAACCCTTCTTCTCACTTAATTTTGCTGCCCTATATTAATATGGAACACATTTTATTTGTAATGGACCCGGCTATAGACACAGAGCGCAGGTGAGTTTGGAGCGGTGGTGGCTTCATGCGGCGGCACCGCATACGTAATGGCATGTGACGGCCGGGCCAGGCGCAGACGGCATTGCCGCCAGCTACCTTCATTGAATGTGCTGCTCCCTTGTTTCTTTAGTTTTGCGTTGCGGCAATACCACGTGAAACCAAATTCGAACAAACATGTTGTGGTTTTGGGTGGACAAACAGCTACTGGAACATAACGGAACCTGGTGAGGCCATTTAGTTCAGTCGGTTAACTGCCATCGTGGCCTCACCAGATGGAACGACGGAAAGCCGGGATATGCGCGTTCTGCATGCAACCTGTATGTGTACAGTGCTCAACAATTGAAACACGGTTCTTGGAACGCATGGCCACTGGCGACTTTTGCACCGTCCGTGAGTGCTGGAGACACCAAGCTCATGTATCATGGAATACGATGAACGCAAGCGCTTTTGTGGTGCATTGTGACTGCATTTGGTCCAACAGCAATCACCCAGTGCTCAATCGTAGTGCAAAAAAAGGGATGGCAGCCGTGCACTCAGAGTATCGTGTTTCACTTGCTGAGCACTGCAAATTTCCGACGCTGCTTTCTTTTCCCGAAGGCCTTCTAATATTAACGCGATAGCAAGTCCGTGTCGAAGAAAATCCGGTGTCGGCGTCCAGCGCCGGCGTCACCGTCAGCGAAAATTCTCATACATATTTAGGTATGTGTATATACCACGCCTTGCTATGTGACATGCGGTATATGCGCATTATATTGTCACACCATTCTATCATTGAAGTTCCTGATGCCTTGTCTTACACTCTTGGCAAAGTTATTTCTCTGAATTTTGACAATGACAGCCCATGAAACAAATGTCATGAAACAAAACACCGACAGTGCGTGCTTCTTATGTTGAATCTTCTCTGACTGAAATTTTAAAATTGCGAAACGACAAGAGAAACCTAAAAATAATGTAATATTTTTTTTGGCGCAGCTGTGCACTGCTTTCCGAATCGGCCCACGCAAGCGGCTGCGTCTCCACCCGAAAGCTTGTCTTCGTGTATAGCATTCTCAGTCAGTGTTTCCTGGTTGACATTAATGTTACATAAGCTGCAGTTGCCGGGAAGGGTTGGAAGCAGTCAGGGATCTTTGAGGGCTGTCACATTCCACTCTTAAAGGCAAAGCTTAAGCGTCCTCCAAATTTTTAATAAAGGAGCCGTACCTATGCAAGAGCTCCATGTTCCACGCGAATCGCATGTTTTCGACACCACAGGTGCAATGGCTTTGGAGCTTGGGCACTGAAGGTGAACGCAGAGTTTGTCTTTCTTTAGGGTATATTTTCTTTCCGCTTACTTCCCAACTCTAGTTGTGCCTGATCCATTGCATGTGCATCGACGATAACGAATGTAAACGCAGCGGCATGTTCACACTTGCCATCAACGACGGCCTTGCACGTGCAACGGCCGCCACTGACGGCTCTCGCCGCACTAAGCTGTGAAAATTTCACCAAGACTGAAGGTTAGGTTAGCTTCTAAGATGTTAAGATTGGCGACTCATCACAAAGAAGGAAAACATAATTGTAACAAACAGAGAACGGGATCCTACCGATGCATGTGCATCGGCAAAGCAGCACAAGAACCAAAAAAGGGACAGGTATGTCTTCCTTTTCTGTTCGTAATTTGTTTGCTGCTTCGCCTATTTACATGAATGAATACGCAGTGATTTCAACTAGTACATCAAAATGAGATCTGTAAAATAACTGCTGGGGTTCCACGACATAGCTTGCCGCGGTGAGCTCTGTTTGCGCGGTGCATTTGCATTGCAACTTGCACTCATTTTCTACTTTATTTACTACCTGATGTCATGAATGTGACCTGCCTCGCACAAGTGGTAACATTTCTCAGGAGCAAACATATGAATATGTGCTTTCCAGATCAGGTCTTAAAAACCATAGTGCGAAATCACTGTAAGCGCCCTGTGGGCCTTCGCGCTGTTGTCTGCTTTACATGCCAACGCTCCTGCCACTGCCGTTTGCGGCGCTGTTCGGTGGCGCACCGCTGGCGCCTTACGATGGCCGCCCGGTGCCTATAACTGATTGTCGGCTACAGCGGACAAACTTTTTCGCATATCTTGTCTAGATGGTGTAAATAAATGCACTTTACTGCAGCGGTGCGTGCGTGTGGCAATGCACAGCATGTAACTATTTCTGGCACTTGCGAAATGGGCGAAAGTGCACTTTTTATTTAAAGAGTGAAAACACTAACCGCAAGCTTCCCGGAACAGCGTGCCCCACTGACTCATGAAGAGTCTTCCGGGTCAACCACACAAGCAGATCAACACTGCTGAAGTGTCGCTAAGCCTAATCTGCTAAGCGAAGCCATAGCATACGGTGCTTTATAAACAGCAGATGACGATCTCAGAATGCATCGTTTTGAGAACGCTTTATTTCTCATTGCATCAATTCGAATAAAAAAAATTAGCTATTTGACTCTGGGAAGGTGGATGACCAGTGAAGCTGTTTAGCACCTGACACAGAGGTTACACAGAATTTTGATTAAAAGTACAAACACATGCTATTGTCTTCAGCAGCGGCGGCAATCGTCACGATGAAAGGAACAAACACACGTGCACACACACATTTATTGATCGGTGGGTCATGATGGGTGGGTCTTGATCGGTGAGTCATGATTGGTGGCCATCATTTGGTTGTGATACTGGGGGATGATGGCCTTGTGGTCGTCGTGGTAAACACTTATGGTGTGCAGCCTCGGGAGAGTGGCGGGAAAACAGGCACGCAAGCGGTTGGGATGCCAATGAAGAGAGGGCGATGCGAATGTAAACGTGGCCGACGGGGGTCAGCCTTTTGGGCTAAGATCCGATTGTAGCATCAGTTCTTGCCCTTGTGCCTGGAACTTCTTTAGGTCCTAGGTGTGACAAGGGTAGTTCAAGGACACGTTACAGGTCCTGAAGCCCCCCGCCCGGAGTCCGCAGGCGTATGTGCCATTGCACTTGAACCCTTTCTGCACTGTCACCAGGATCGGCCCACTTTTTTGCTTACGGAGTAGAAAAATCCATGGAACTTTAGTCGTAAACAACTTTGCTGCAAAAGAACACAGACTGCTACTCAAGGCATCCAGACTGCGAAGCGTGTGATGTGATCGAGCCGTCTCACATGCAGTGCAGCAGTGGCCAAACACTGGCTCCGAGTTGAATTTTCCTTGTATTGCAGCCCTCATTAGTGCTACAGGTTTAAAAGTAGTTGTTGCTTGTCGTAAAAGACTGTTAGGACATGGATTTATTTTTCCGACCACTGTTTTGTGTGAAAAACAAACTGTGGTTGATGTTTTTGTCACTAGAGGCAGTGACATGCTCAGGCCGGGTGGCCAGCATAGCAGGAAGCTCCTCAGCTGGCTTGTCGCCATTGTAGCAGCTGTTAATCTTGCTGTTGTGCAGGTGTTTATAGGCTCTAGTGCGAGGAAACCACCATATTTCAGCAACCACCGTTGATGGACAGCAAGGTGATATGCCGTGTGGCTGTATGTTTACTGCGCAAACCCATTTATCTATTTATTTATTTTAATTTAAATGTTTTCATAATTTTTGCAGTCACCTTTGTATTAGATAGCAGAATATCTGAAGTTCCACCATTTCAGAGCATACCGGGGCCAAAGTCCATCTAAATAGGTTGCAAAGCTTGGAGTGAAAAGCATGCCAAAGCCTATCGCTAGAGGTGTCAGTTAGTCGTGCATGATTGAAGCGCGACTAAGTGAGGGGGGGACAAACACTTCAACTAGAAAGCCTATGTAAAAAAAAAAAAAGTTCCAAAATGTTATATCAGAATACTGTCATACGAGTAAATATTCCTTTTCAAATATTTTTGCTGTACTAAAACAACAAATGTTAATTTTTTCTATTTCACAATTTAGTAGTTTATTCTTGGTAACCCCTACCATCCAGTGATTCTGGCTCAAGACTTGGCAAGACTGTGGAAATGAGCTATTATGTTGTGCATAATGGTGTTGCTCACTGGAACACGGTGTTTTTTTTCAAGCGAAGCTTTCTTTGCCTCTTTCTTCGACTTTTCCACTGCTGCTGCTGCTCCTACTGGGGCTGCTGCTGTCTGGCACACCATGTTGAGGGTGGTTCAGAGTGTGTGCACACATGACCGGAGCGAGTCAAAGAGGAAAGCAGATGCGAGAAACTGGTTTGGACCCCACTGCGTCGAATATGCACAATTCCCTGTGGCGCTCCCTGGGCGTCGCCACATTAGCCTCTTGACAGCTGTAATTATCCATGACCCCTTTCAAAAGCATTGCAGAAACTGCAGCACTTCCCCTTCTACTAATGTGCTAGTCCAGAGGGGACATAGAACTGTAGAGAGAAGGGAGGAGAAGAGACAGTTCTCGTACAAGTGTACAGGGGGGGGGGAGGTTACGTGAGAAGGCAAGGAAACCCTGCTACTGTACGATAGTGGTTGCGGGGAAACTAGATAAGCTTAAGTTCAAGGTACGGTACAGTATGTTCCTGCTATTTCTGAAAAATAAACACATGCAAATATGTCAAACGGACAAGTTATGCATGGCATGCAGAAGCAGAGCCGCATAAATTCAAGCACACCACAGTGTCACCTGGACCCTGCGGAAGTGGTCAACCGTCAAATCTACACTTCTGTGTCTGCTGCGATAGCTTTGTGACTATGGCATTTCTAGAGGTTGTGCATTTGATCCTGACCGCGGCAGCCTCATTTCAACGAGGGTGAAATAAAAAACTCGCATGCACTTAGATTTTGGGACACGTTAAAGAACATCACGATGTCAAAATTAATCCGGAGTCCGCCACTACCGTGCGCCTCATAATCCAAGAGTGGTTTTGGCACATACAGCCCCATAATCCAATGCAAGTTTAATACTTCTGCCATGATGCAATGTGCCATGTGAGGCAATGACAATGCTCAACCCTCTCAGAGGTGATGAAATATGGAGCACAAAAATGCCTCCAGCAAACACCTCACTCTCCCTGCGTGTTATGTGCACTACGCAGACAAACAGCAGTGGTGCACGCACCGTAACGTTTGACATCAACTCACCACTCTCATGTTAAACTAAATGTTCAAAGAAATTAAGCTTTCGCCGTCAACATCACCGCTAATTATCGTCAATCAAAGCAACCAGCACAGAAAGCCTCAATGCGTGGGATCTGCATAATGTTTGAATTTGCTTTCATGTTTGTTCAAAGTGTGGCTTGCGCTTCACTTCAAGTTTTGCCTGATTTAGCCGTTCATTGGTGAAAGGAGTGGGTGCAGGTTTTTGTCTTATCCTGCAAGTTCACACTGCGGCATCCGATGGGCTGTGTCTCGTAGTGACGATAAATGCGGAATGCTCCGTGAAGAAATGTCGTGCTATGTTTGTTCACTCTCTGTAACACAGACTCCGAGTGCCCGATAGGCAGCAAAATTAGTAAGTCGAATGTTTTGTAAATGATAATGTGGTGCAAGGCTGTTTTGTTTGATAACTGTTGGATGTGAATACATGTTGTGGCACGCCATTGCGAATGATTCTGGGAAAAGGATTCGCATATGTTGCTCTGTTTCATCCATTGAAACATGTTTTGTTTGGTCAATTATATTGGTAGCTTTATTGTAGACGAATAAAAGTTAAGTTGCTTTTGAAACCTCTGTGGCAGTCATTTATTTCCATCCTATTCGTTCACCTCCCTAAGGAACCTACTGGAGCAATTACCATCAATAACAGCCTAATTTTGTTCACATTAAGACATAGTTCACTCCTATAGTTTAATGACGTGCTGGCGTTTCAGCTGAGGCAAGTCGAAAGCTCGCCTCAGCCTCAAAAGAAAAAAATAATTGCTGGCGTAGCGATCGAAATGCCGGACGCTAAAGAAATTCAAACATTCGCGCCAAGCAGTGTAAGATCTTGATGGCACTGCTATTTCCGGTTGTACTATCACTTTTTTTTTAATTTTTTTGCTTGCTGTTTGATGCCCCCCCCCCCCCTATACGTAGAGGTCGACGGTTGCAACGAGCCGCCATTTTCTCGACATGTGAGCTTTTATGGAAGCTTTGCTACCAGTTTACATATACCTTGCTTGGACTTAATGTTATATAGAATGGACTTCCGATATAGTGGACCTTTTAAAGCACTTCTAGGCACCCGTTCCTGGATTGAGTGTAGGTCTCGACATCAACCTCGGTCTTGGCATAACTGGCAAAACGAATGAGCGGAGTGCAGCAGAGGATGAAAGACAGCAATAACAAAGAGAGTGTGAAGAGAAAGGAGGAGAGTATGACGAAATGGTGGGGAGGAAAGCAGAGTGCCGCACGAAATGTGCTGCATGGCAGCGACATGCTAAGAGATGGTGCCATAGTAGAGTGCACCGACACCCAGTTGCCAATGATGTCATTACTAAGGCATTGGGTGAGCGCATCCACCGATACCATATATGGAAGCAAAATGCTTTATCGAGAGCTTTCTTTTTGTTCTGCAGTGTGTGTCATAGCTCAGTTGTAGCTTTGGGACATGAAGTAAAGTACAGACCGACTGCGCATACGCTACTTCGCCACTGCCGCTAGAGAATGCGCTTCATGCGAGCCACGTGTTCCTGTGTCCTCATGCTTTCTTTCTGAACAGCGAGCGAAGCAACTGGTGGTATTCAAGACACCTAAATAGCTGCGTTCAAATTTAGAATTATAGAGTATCATAATCGTCAGTGAATTTTTTTCACTGGATTGTTACAGTCCGTTGTAACAAGCCAGTGAATTTTTTCACTGGATTGTTACAGTCCGTTGTAACAAGCGTCGACTGTATAAAAAAGTAAAGTGCTGATTTTACCTACTTTGTTACTCAGGTTTAACTGTATATCAAGCAGTTATTCTGTTGAAAGCATCACAGATAGTAAAATTCACTGCACTGCAAAATGCACGGAATGAAACTTTTATGACCGCACGACTCGCATAGCTACATCAGCATTGCCTGCTAAGTATGAAATGGAGTATATATGATGCCGCATTACAAAAAGGTGCATTTTTTCAAACTGTACAGTCATTGACTACTTTGGTTGTATGGTGGTGACCCTCAAAGGTGACTCAAAGTTGGGTGTTAACTGTAATTTGATATGTTACCTGTTTCCTTTTGTCTCCATCCTTGGCTGAGGTCATAGGTGGTGCTAAGATATCCCACTTCTGTGTTGAGTATGAGCAGGAGAAGACAACAGCCAAAATTGTTTTTAAAAGGGTGGAGATGTGGTTGTATGGTCTATATGTCGAGCTTCTAGTGCCTACATACATTCTTTCAAGGCAGTGAACATGAGTTTGTTTTGTTCTTTTGTCCATGCAGGCTACGCCAGTGCGTGCAGTGCCTCAGCCAGCCGTTTACAACCGATACGATCAGGAGCGTTTCAGGGGCAAAGAAGGTGGGTGGTGCCAATGGTTGAATGTGGCCTTTTTTGCACTTTTTTGTTCGAATATAATGTGAAGGGTAGCTACATCCTATAAGAGGCAGATTTCTCTACCTGTCTTGTTGAGTTCCACTGGTTGCCATTGCTCACATGTGAAATTGTAGACAAGGAAGCACAACTAAAATTGTAGTCTCTGGAGCAACCATGACTTCAGTAGCCACTTTTTACAGTCTTCTAGTTATAATTAGGGGTGTGCAAATCTCGAATTTCGCCAAATCGAACATTCGATATACATATTCAATATGGAGACCTGCGCATTGCCACAGGTTGCGTATGCCGCAGAACCCCTTGTGCTGGACGCCACCCAAGCGAGTGCTTCACTTTGTTGTCGGCACAAAAAGAGTGCTCCCCGACGTTGGCCTGATGTGTGATTGCACACACAGCACCTGAACATCGCAATTCACACAATGACACGCGTTGGTACAAGGTTCGTCCGGGTGGACAGGACTGATCGAAATGATAAAGTGACGTGGACAGAGGGAATGGCAACAATAACAGTGCATATTTCGTAAAATGCAAAAGCATGTGTGAAAGTCGGGCCAGCTAGTTGCTGATAGGCACGCGGATCGTGTTGAATATGGGCGACGAATTTCACGCTGCTTCAACAGCCGTCAATCTAACCTGCACACGGGATCTTGGGACGGAGCACAGTGGATGAGCCACCCGTATGAACATATTAGTGACAATCATTCTGCGATGGCTTGTGGCCCATTACCACATCAGCCAGCTGCAAAAATGCGGTGAACACTACCTAGGCCATTAGGCCTAATCAACATTGTTTTCTTGAGCATCAACGATAAAATTTATGGTCTGGTGCCAAATCGACTCAGATGTATTTGCAGCACCCGCACAACAGTCGGAAAGCTGCCAAACCGCCTTGCAAATGAAAGTGAGCGTACGGAAGTAGTTCACGGCCACCATCATTGCAGCGCACCGTGTGGCGGCCTCTTGTTTCCGACGCCACTTGTAGATGGACATCGGTGTCTAGTTGTAGCTTCGAGCAACCCGTCTCGACTAACTTTGGATTTACCCAGCGGGTGCAAACGTGTCATGACCCGGTTGCATGCGTCTGCACGGACAGCGGATCAATGAAGGGGAAGGAGAGACGGGGGGTGTTGCACAAACTTTCTCAAATTTTCTGGTATTCGAAATACGGCTTTTCTTTCGTGATTCGAATCAGATATCTACTACAGTCTATTCTCATTGCAAAGGACCTGCGTACAACAGACTTTCGGATATAATGGACCATATTTCAGCCTTAGTTTCAGCCTTCTACCTATTTTATTAATGCAATAAAGTTCGCTTTTAATGGACTGCGCTACAACGGACTATTGGCTACAGTGGACGAAATTAGCGGCAATTTTTTTCAAAATCGGGCTTATGAAACGGACTTTGGCTGTGTTGACACGGGCTGACAATTGACTTGCGAGGGTCAGCCGGCGATCATGGCTCAATATTTTGCACGCGAGGGAGGAAGGCGGGGTGGAAATGCGCTGTCTTGTTTTGTACGCGAGGCAAGGGGGGAGGAGGGGATGTGGAGGCGAGAGAGAGCAGGTTATACTTCGGCGGCTGGTGCTTATGGCGCGGCCGCCGTATCCTAAAAGCGATCTATGATGTGGACAAAGTGCTTGCCTGCGCGGATGCCATATCTTGAAAGCGATCTGTGATGTGAACAAAGTGCGCGCCCATGTGGGCCTCATCTTCAAAACGATCTGCGACGTGGACAAAGTGCGCCCAATGTTGGTAGCTTTGTATACGCTGTACTTTCGATGTTTAGTTCGTGTGGAAGCGAGAGACAGCACGAGGGTCAATTCACTCGCTGCTGCTGCCACGCTTGTGTTGCTTAATTTGCTATCGTAATTGATGCTTCGCCTTTTGGGCGAAACTGCAACATTTTTCGTTTTTTTACTTTGGACGTTCGTCACTCAGTCTTTGCAATAAAGTTGTTAGACATCGTGACAAAAGCTTCGGAAGTGAGGTGTTTCGGATATTGTGGACTTTGGATAAAACAGATGTCTTTTGTCGGATTATCAGGGTTCGTTGTAATGAGAGTCGACTGTATTTGGTATTCTCACACCCCTAGTTATGATTTATGCTTCGGCCACTTTATGTGTAAAATTAGAATCTGCGACCTTAAATTTACAAGAAAGAGGGAAAAAAGCAAGATATGGCATTTTGTAAAAAAAATGCTGTCGTTTGACCTCCCCCTTTAAAGTGACTGCAACTTGTGCACAATTTCCAACTTTGCACAGTGGGATCCGAGGAAGGAGAGGTTTGTACTGACAGCGGTAAATTAAAATAAGTTTATTTTCTGTTTAGGTGGTTAATTTTGCTCTTTTATATGGGAAGCTTCAAGGCTTCTTGTGCGAGTGAAAAAAAAAGAAGAAAGACTGTTTTTGCTTTGTGTAGTATACTGAAAGAGCAGTGTGTGGGGCATACATGCACAGATGTGTATTGGATTTATTTTTGGTTGCACCAGAATTTGTGATGTTCCCACTCTGTCGAGGACTGCAGTTGCATGAGTGGCATGTGGCGAAGAGGGCTGTGACATAGGTAATATATACTTATGCATATTTGGCTTGAGAATTTATTAGAAACTATTTATAGAGCCAACTTTGCACTGAAACAAATGCCGGAACTTACTTGCTGCCAAACAAAAAAACTATTTCAACATGTATGCCACCATACATGCCATGCACAAATAGATACCGCATATAGGTTGCCCACACGTATAATAATTTTCAGTGGGCACTCAGAGCTCTGAATTCGGATGATAGTTCAGCACAAGCACTGCGCAAGCCCCTGCACTGAGGTTTGTTGCCCTTTGAAGACCCCAGCTATGAGAATTTATTCGGAGCTTTTCCCTTGTTCTACAGTATGTGTCACAGCTCAATTGCAGCTTTGGGACATGAAACACTGTCACTGAATGCACTGTCCTCATCCTGCATTTCTCATAATTGTCTCTGTGTGTGTGTATGCCGCAGAGACGGAGGGCTTCAAAATTGACACAATGGGCACGTACCACGGCATGAACCTCAAGTCAGTGACTGAGGGCAGCCAGCCCAAGCGGCCCGTCCCTGTGGCCACCCCGACACCTGTGGCCCCTGCCTCCGCCCCCGCCACCACAGCTGCACCTGTACCTCGGCCAATGCCCAAGAGAGGTAAGCAAAGTGTTCTTGGACTATTTTGTGTACGAAGGAACAGACATGAACATAGAAGCATCTTGTAAGGCTCTCGAAGCAGTCATAAGTAGTGTTGAGCACGTGGCAAAAGCCCTGTGCCAAAATGGTGCTTGGTGCCTTCAACTAAAGTGCCTTCAAACTAAAGGCAGTGCATTGGAAGTGGCTAGATTGTGTCTGATCGCATAGATACCATAAAATGTTATGATTGAAGCATGTACAGACGCTGACCGTTTATTCGGACCTCACGGGGACTGCGGAAATGTTCGAATAAACAGGTGTCCGAAAAAGCAGATTAAGAAAAAAAAAAAAAAATCCTTTATTTCCACGCACTTATTCGGGCTTGGCAGTAGGCTTGAAGAAATCGTGAATGCGCCGTTGCACGCTGTTCCGTTTACGCGCAATCAGATAAGCCTGAATCTCGGAGAGGGTCGTACGGTCACTACAGGTGGCTGAAAGCACAGTCACTGCTTGTGCACACTCCGCATGCGACGGCAGCGTAGCACATGGTGCATCATCTTCCGACTCGGAGTCATCGTCCGGCGGTGCAGCAGAAACCTGACGAATGATCTCGCCGTCATCGAGTTCTCCGCATGTCAGTACAGCAGCGTGAGCACCTGTGAAACTGTCAAATGAGCCGGTGTCCGGAACCACTGCACAGGTCTCGGCAGAACACTTTCGGCGTCAGTAGGGTGCACATCGGAAGGCGACAAATCCTAGGCTCTCGGCACCCGCTTGCCGGCATTCCTCGGTGCAGTCTGCGCGGGCACTGTCGGTGCCATTAGACAGTTGACGCGATGTTTCCGTATGCCGCGTTGGATCACCGAAACCTCAACACAGCACACAAAGCAAACACCGCCATGCCGACACCAGTCGCACAAACGAAAAACGTGGCCTACTCACAGCGTCGTGCTCGAAGAAACAAATCGGCTGCTGGATTGTCTTGACATGGCTTACTAAGCTGAAATCGGAACTGCTATAGAGCCACTCTATCGAACCAGGCAGAAATGATCGGGGATTTGCAGTAGCGCCACTTCGTAGGGCAGCAAGGAGGCTCCGTTCAAAATAAAAATGGCGTTCAGCAAGTCGAATCATGTACCAGTCAGAGTTGGTGCATGGTGCTCTCAATCGAGTTAGCTCAAGGAGTGTCCGAAAAATCAGAGTGGCTGCAAGGTGTCCGAACTTTCGGCAGTTGTTATACATTATGGTCTATGGGGAGAATGGCGGTGCCACGAAGCAGACCGAATATTCGAGCATGTCCGAATTTTTGGAGTCCGGAAAATCAGTCGGTGGTGTTTTATGGTCTAGTTTATATTACAGCATGTACTCTGTCTCAGGCCACGTTCCTAGTACATATACGTTTCCTCGTGTGTGTTTTGTATAAATCAAGATGTTTAGTGTTTGAGAGCTGTACTGAGAAACTCGCACAGTGTTTACGTTAGTTATGCGGTGAAAAGCCCGAGCTAGGCCAGAAATGTTTTAACAAATGGTAACCCATTCTTTTGGACAGTTTGGCCACCTAAACCATGTAAGTATTTACTGAAAACAAAAACAAAACATTGTTTAGTTACTGTTTATATTATGTTCTCATGGAACATTGGTAAGCGACTTTGCAGTAGAAAAGAAAATGGTGATAAGGGTTTTCAGCAAAGAAAACTGCTGTTGTGCAGGGGTGACAGCTTGGTAAGGGTATTTCTTTTATTTGTCTGGCATTTGTGATGTAAATGTGTATAGTAGAACCTCGTCCATACATTTTTGGAAAAAAGAAAAAAAAACACGAGAAAAAATGTACTTATCGGAAAAACGTACGATCCGAAGTAACTAAAAAAATTTGACAGACTTAGCTATTGTTGATATCTATGTATAATCTGCTCCTTGCATAAGTGTTTAAAAAGTGCTGAAGTGTCGCAGAATGGTGTTTAAGCTTTGTTGAAACTATGTATTGTGCATGCCATGCTTATGGAAAAGGTACTACAGTTGATCTTGGATATATCGAGCTCGAAGGGGATCATGAAATAGTTCGATATATCAATAATTTGAAATCTAAAATATGCCTGGTTGAGGCTCATCTGGAAACTCCGCATCTTGAACAGTTTCCTGAGATGGCAAAAAGCAAGAATTTACCTATTTGTTTCTCCAAGGCTCCTATGCATAAACCTTACTATTTATTTTTCCGGCACGAATGCCACAAGTTGCTTGTGCTGCGGAGTGGTCATTGATAAACTGATTGCAGTGTTAACCCTAAAAGCCTGCATCAAGTGGTTGTTAAACCACGATGCACCTTGCATGTGTTGAAATGTTTGTTGTGCATTTTTATTCAGGATAAGGTAGAAATGCACGCAGCGCAGAAGCAAACCAGCCTGTATGGATATGCATTGGGCCACCTTCGGAGCACTTGTACTGTGAATTGGATGTGATTGTGGCTGGCAGCGTTCCATTACAATGTGCTTTTTAAACAGCCGATTGTTATACGTTGGCAATAAGTCAACCATGCAAATGCTGTTAGATTTGAAAGTGGAGCTCAGCCTGCAGAGCATATGAGTCCATTCCCACCTGTGGTCAACCCTGAGAGCACAAATGAAGTGTGTTCAATTTGGACTGTGGGCCCGTTAATCAAACAGTCATTAGTCTTGCATACCGCTTCCACGGTCGTCCTTTTGTGAAATTTGGATGTGGCGTATGGTGGTTTTGCTAAATTAAATATAAAGTGTAGTGTAAAAATTTGTCCAAGTGGAGGTTGGGTTCGGATTCGTTCTGGCTGCTGAAGGGACCCTAAAATGCTGTTCGCGAAAACTCAAGACACACCTGGCAGCGCAGACATATCTAGTTCACCATCACATGCCCAGAACCACTCAGTGAAAAGATTGAATGCCATCCATGCTTTCTTGTGAAAAGCATGTATCGAATTGGGAGGCCTCTTATAGTGAATTCCAATGACAGACCGAGAGCACTGAATGAGTATTGCAGTGGCAGATTGAGCACACTCGCGGAGATGAGATTGCTCTGTGGAGCAGCTGAAATTCAGCTCTGCCAAAATCGGCAGAGCGAACCGGAAATCTCAGCTGATGCAGTTCCTGTTTCTTCCCAGCGTGCCTCTATTCACTCTGGGACGCCGGTATCGACAGATGCAATGGGTGCAGCTATATCGCGTCGCGTGTTCTTGCTCGTGCTGCTTGAGAGCGACAGGTGTGGATGTGACACTTCCAAGTTCAGGTTTACGTAGTCCTGAATCTGACAGCGACACTGAAGCCACCGCTTACGAGCAAGCCTTTGAAATGATGTTTCGCCTTACTGTCAAAAGCTCAAAAGTCGTCAGCTACGTCGAGGACGTCTTTTGCTGCTACTCGGATGAAGAGGTACCATAATATTTAACACACCAATGGCAAACATAGTAGCTTAGCAGTAAATAGGCTCTGCTAGTATTGCACAGTTTCGCAGGAACTTCAGACTGGCGCGACCAGTAGCCGAGAGATTAATCGCCAAATTTGATGCTTTTGCAATGTTCCCGTCGAACAGGCATGGTGGGATACTGGCTAAATCTGCGGACACTTGCATCCTGTCCTTCGCTTCGTCAGTTTATGTTTTATATGTTTACTTATTGTGTGACTAGTAAAGACTATAAAATTATAAACATCAGTATTTATACCTCTTTTGACTCGTATATGTAATATTCCTCCTTGTGTTGAGGTACATTTGTTAGATAGTGCAACGTAACCTCCTGTGCAGGTACGCAGTCAAAAAAACCTGCATGCAGAACGTAGCAAGCCGCTTCAACCTGCCGGAAAGCTCAGTGCACCGGATTCTGTACTGAGTTGCAGATTTTATTTTAACTCTGGGGCCATTGGTCATGAAATTTGAAGTGAACCTAGAGAAATTGTCATGGGATATCCAGGAGGTTTGTTTGCGGCTTACCAATGTAGTCATCGTTAGAAAGCGTAACACTGCTTTCGTTTGATTCTTGTGATTCGGTTTGCATACGAGGCTACAAAACATTAATTTCGTAATTTCTCTTTAAGTGTCAGGAGTGCCTGGAGTTCTCGGTTGCATTGATGGCTCGTGCATAAAAATAGTGTCCAGAAAGAAAGGTAGCCAGGCAACATTGCAAGCAGTCTGTGACAACAAAAGGTGTTTTATAGATGCCTTTATTGCTAGTGCAAGCAAAACTCATGACTCTCGTGTGTTCCGGTTATCACCTCTAGCCAAGAAACTCCCTTCTATATGTGAGGATAATTGTCACCTTCTTGGGAATGCAGCATATCCCCTGAGACACCACCTATTAACCCCCTTCAGAAATTATGGTGGACTAACAAGAACCCAACAAGAGTTTAATGGCAAGTTTTCAGCAACCATGGTGACAATAGAAAATGCATTTGGTAACCTGAAGAATAGATTTCGACAGCTAATGTACCTCGAACTCCACACTGTGGACTGGATTAACAAGTTTGTGATGGCATGCTGCATACTGCACAACCTTTGCATTGACTTTGGAGACACAGAGCCAGATGAAGCAAACAATGCAAAAACACCTGGTGACATCCAGTGGCAATGAAGCACATGCGATGACAGTGATGTCTGCTGTAGACCGAGCACTGTGCAGGCTGGGCAAAATAAAACGCAACAAAGTGCTAGCAGAGGTCCTTTTTCAAAGGAAGTGACAGCTGTAATGTACTGTGGGTGCCTCAACAAAGCTTGCACTGTTGCGTTTTCGTTGTACTAAGCACCAGTAAAGCACATATCAAAAAAAGAAAAATTGCCCTTTATTCGTCCTATGTATTACTACCAAGAGCATGCCTTGAAAGCGCCATTTTTTTCTTTGTGTTTTGCCTTTTTATAGTTCTTTGTACGCGCACTTTTCTTTATATCACCATTTTCCATTAAATCTTGCAGCTGTCGCCTCTTTCTGTGCTTGCAGATGCTCCATGTTTTCGAAAAAAATTTCAGTTCTTGCAGCCTCACACTCGAAGCATGAGACACCTTTTGCTTCGATTCTTCTGATGGCGTATTTTACAATGAGGCAGCAGAAGTGCCTGCTTCAGATGATCTAATGCAGATTCCTCCATCTCATGTGGCTCGCTTGATGGAATGTTCGAGTCCACTGGCAGGGCTTTCTTCGACACTATTCCATAGCTATCTCGTAGCTAGGAGGGATCAGTACCGTCATCGAGCCATCATATTTTTTCTATTTCGTTCTCATAAGGGACATCTTTAAGCAAATTGCCTGATTTGATGTTTTCAGCAACAGCAGCCGACTTCCCTCTCATTACCATTTTATAACAGCTGCATCATTGGTCACCTTTCCTCACGACACCCAGTGTCTCCTTAATGTTTGCTGCAATGCGGCAGAACATTTTCTTCTTGTTCTTAAATTTTTTCATTCATCTACTAAGGGAAAATATTGCTCGTAGTAGTCTAGCAGAAGCTTTGTTTCTCCATGTGTCCACTCGCAGCTTGTACCTGTAAAGCATGAATTCTGTAATCTTGTACAGATGTTACAGATATGCATCAATGAAACATTAACTTACTGTGATTGCTCATTTTATGTGTATGTTCCTTCACTGCTGCATTGCTGCACTTCATGATTTGTGCAGCACTTTCGGCGACTGTGCAGTGCAGTCCATTGTTGAAATGTTTGCGTGCACTGCAGGTTTAGCAAGTGAAAGTTATTATTGTTCAATTCAGTAATTTGTTTCGTATGATTTCGTGCTTCGATGTGTGCACACAGTGTACCATTGCCATCACTGCACTGTGAACAAGCTTGATGGTGGGACCACTTACGTGCACTGCCACATACTCGTGCCAATTTCACAAATGTGTGTTCAGTCGAATGAATGGTATTGCTGGACGTCCTTGCACGACATGCACGAAATACCAACGCTCGCCTTTTAGGACAGTACTATAATGAGTACAAGAACAAAACATCAGGGGTGGAACTCCTGCACCAATCGTGCCATTTTGATACAAACGCAAATTCCTGCGCCAAACTGCACCAAGTACAGAAAATTGACAGAAATTGCGCCACACTGCGCCAGAATGGCCTCGGAATTCCTCGGCATTTTCATGCAACGGTGCCTCCCACACAGATTCTCGTCATTTTCGTGCTTATAACACCAACTTCTCTGTGGTTCTGGCAAATGGTTGGCGCGCGCACGGCCATTCCCGGCTGTTGTTGCTGGTGTCAGAACGGCCAGGGCACCTGTACTTAGACTGTACTAGAATACGATTGAGTAGGTCGAGTGGCGCGGTGCTCCTAAGCTGAGGCGCAAAACAACGAAAAGAAGGCTGAGGGTGCTGTGGGCAAATTATATATTAAAGAGGCACATGCTGCAGCCGGTTCAGTGAGTGGGTGTCGCCGTTCCCAGGGCTGGCATAATGTAAAACTATTCCAATCTGTTTTTGTGCCCATATGGGCGAGGCCTGAGCCATTTTGACTTGTCACAAAGGGCTAATGGCAGATTTAAAATAAAATGTCGCAGTTTCGTCCGAAAGGTGAAGCGTCGATTGCGATAGCAAATTAGTAGACAGCTGTACGAAGTAAGGATAGTAGTTTTATCGGCTGTATAAACATGTAAACATTCGCCTACTAACTTATTAACAAGCACGGTGTCATGAGCGCAAAGGCAAACAAACACATCTCACTCGATGACCGCAGAACGCTGTCAACCCGCCATGGTTGCTCAGTAGCTGTCGTGTTGGGCTGCTAAGCACGAGGTCGCAGGATCGAATCCCGGCCACGGTGGCTGCATTTCGATGGTGGCGAAATGCGAAAACACCTGTGGTACTTAGATTTAGGTGCACGTTAAAGAACCTCAGGTGGTTGAAATTTCTGGAGTTCTCCACTACGGCGTGCCTCATAATCAGAAAGTGGTTTTGGCATGTAAAACCCCATAATGCTGTTAAAACGCTGGAGTGAGGAAGTGCGGTAGCAGCAGCGAGTGAATTCCAGTGTTTTGACAGGAAGTGTCCATGGTCATCGAGTAAGATGAGTTCATATTTGCTTGTACATGTGTGACACTATGCTTGTTAACATTGTTAGCAGGCAAATGTTTACAACTTGATACAGCTGATAAAACTACTATCCTTACTTCATGTAGCTGTCTACAAATTTGCTATCGCAATCGATGCTTCGGCCTTCAGGCGAAACTGCAACTTTTTTCTAGTATGCCATAGCTACAAAATGTGCTTTTACCACCAATTTTCTGATTGGTTTGCGGCAAGGCGAAACTATTTCAATTATATAGAATTGGCTTTCAATAAACCACTATATTTCATAACTTTGGCTTTTATGTATGATCTGTTTGTGAAGCACATTTCCATGCACTTCACCCATACTGTTGAGACATTAAAGAAAAAATGTATTTATAAAAAATGTATTTATAAAAAATGTCTTGGGCTACTTTTCGAAATTTCAGATTCGCTATTGGAGAATGCATGTTTTGTTTTGTTATTGCTAACTCTAATTAAAAATCTACAGGCACTGTTGTCAAAATTTGCATGCACTAGACAGTTTCAGTGTCAGGGTAATCTGCTTCAAAATTCAGCTTAAGACGTTGCTTAAGATAGTTGCAGTACGTTGTGTTGGTTTATTCTGTGTTTCATCATGGTTTTGAAGTGTGCTGCCATATTCCATATTCCACCAAAATTCAGATTGGCCTTCTCCAAACTGCTTCATATTTTTTTTATCAGCTCTAAATTGCTCCAAAATGAAATTTACTCTGCTCTAAGTTGCTCCAAAATGCAATTTTACTTGCTCCGAAAATTGCTCCAAAATAACTTAAAGCAGTCCAACCCCTGAAACATGTTACTCACCCTGATTGGCATGACTGGTCCCGCTCACCATTTATGATATTAGAAGGCTGACGGCTGGTGTCATTTTGCGTAATATCCACCTTGAGAAGGGTTGTAGAAACGAGGATGATTACTGGACAGTCTACTCAGTCTGCTAGGCTCCAAACCACAGTGGCTGTAGCATAAACGTGGCAACAAGCAACTGGAAAAAATTGCCCTGAATATGATAGTCTGCAGTTTGCAAAGCCATGTCCATCTGCTGCAAAGCCGGGTTGTCTCCTAGGGAAACGGCTCTTTCACTTCATACCAACGTTCAAGCTCAACAGTGCCCTGTAGCTCACTCTAATCCCGGTACCTGACACTGAGCTAATGAGACACATAGTGACTGCACCAGGGGGCGGGTGGGAGGGGGTCCAGTCACTACTGTGTCTCAGTAGTTTTGTCTCCCGTTCACCTCTGGGCAGAACTGCTTGCCCCGTCCCCTTGTGCGTTTCATTAGGTTTCCAGTGCATCGTAGATTCAATTGTCCCTCTACAAGCTATCTTCAAGGGTGTCTCCTTCTCTTCACGGACGCCGTCAGCCATATGTGCAGAGCCGCAATGCGAAAGTCAGCAATTTGTAAAAGTTTATTTTGTTTGTACATTGCTTCCACTTTCTTTTTGTTTGTTTGCTTCTACCCTGCCTTTTAGGAAATAAATCTTCTATGGTGGCCTGTCTCTACGTCCCCATAGTGTCGTGTGCGCTGTTCAGACACGATGCACCACAGAGAAGCGGCCACAGTGGGCAGAGACAGCAGATGATAATCCCCTCCAGTACTCAAAGGATGCTGGGTAGCTCCATATCCGGTTGCCTGGTGTGCACAAGTGGCCCTTTGCCATGCTCTTGCTCTGGCTGCAAGGCTTGTGTTCCAATTGCGGATTTAGAGGCGTCGCTCCATGGCCACCCACAGAGTCGGCCACCCACTCTGACTCTGCCATTGGAATTTGACATTATATTCTGAAGCAGCGTGGCAATCCTCTTTCCAATGACGAACGGCCCTACGTAGTATGCTTCATTGCACTGCATTAGTTCCTTTCGCTATTAATATTTTAATACTTTGCCGCATTACATGTCTGTGTTGTGGTCAAGCTGACTAGAGCAAATTCATCTTTTTGGAGTGCGAATGAAACCCTTGCTGCACAAGCCATTCATATTTTGAGACACACACATACCCTGCTTATTTTTCCTCCATGGCATGTACTGCATTTCAGATTCACTGCTTTGTTTGAGAGCCTCTGCCAAAATAGGGCTGTTTAGTTGGTGTGAATATTTCTGATGACGTGACAAGTGATTGAGGGGCTATTAGGGGAAGTGCACTTGCAAGGACACAGCATGGCGCAGTGTTCGATATATTGAATGTAGCGTTGGCTGGGAGTTTGATGTACACATTGTACAGTGCTATACTTTTGCATGGGATTTCCAAGGGGATGTTACAGCTGTTCGGTATAGACAGTGACTCAATATGTCCGGGTTTCATATATCTGTGATCAACTGTACCAACCACCAGTGGCTGAGCAAGGGAAGCCTCAGGGTGGAGCCAAAATTTCAACAAAGTGACTTGTTTTTGTTAGGGCGCCGAGTGCATTCCTTGGCAGTGTTTGTATAACTCTCCCCCCAGTGGCGAGAGTGAAGTGTTGACTTGAATATTCATATTCCTAATAGTGTATATGATGAACATCTACTACAATTATGTGGTATAAAAACCTGGAATGCAGTTTATGTAGTAATAAATATGTCAAAAAATTTTTTTAATGCACTAGAAAAACACTAAGAACAATGAACGGGTCTCTGACGTAAACAAAAGTTTCAGGTATGTCTTTCATGTATGTTTTTGTTATATATATCATATGTATATGTACTCGTTTGTTTTTTGAGCATCCCTACTACTGTACATGCACAGAACCTCAACATGTGATTTCTGTATGGTAATTTAATTCTGTAAAATGTTGCATATACTGTCAGAATTTTTTATAGATAAATTTTTTAGACTTGAACTAGCCTAGAGCTTTGGGTCCACTCTGTACAAATAAATAAATAAATAAATAAATAAATAAATAAATAAAGGGGGTTTGAGTCTGTGCTGCAGATTTTGGGGGGAAGAGTTTTCAGTTTGGTGGGCGGAGTTTTGGTGGAAGCTGTTCGTGTAGTTACTGCTGCTTGTGCATGCAAGCTGATGGCATGTGGGCTTTGTATATGTCTCTTGCAGTGTCTCGGACACCCATCATCATTATTCCAGCAGCCACAACCTCACTCATCACCATGTACAATGCCAAGGACATCCTGCAAGACCTGAGGTGAGTCCACCGCTGTGCTGCCAGGTGCCAGACTGCAGGGCGCATAGACCTGGCAGGAAATTCCTGTGCCTCACATTCTTGTGTTTCTTGTGTTTACATCCGCATTGTAGCGTATTACAGCCATTGTGTGACAACTGTGATGGACCTGTAATCGTGTGCTGCGGTGAGTTTGAGCAGATTTCAGGGTCGGTCAACAGCAATGAAGGCACCTCATGCAATCATTACGGGGTAGTTCTGAATATGTGCCACTCATCCATAAGGCATTCTTCTTTTAGTGTTAGGGTGAGGCCAAGGGGGAGGGGGGATTTAATCTTGAATGACACTTTGTCCATAACATCGTAATGATATAATGCTACTACTGCGAGGCCTAATGGAGCTAAATATGGCTCCATCTAGTCCTCACAGTAGTGGTTGGTTAAACCATTTTTTGTCTGTAGCGACATCACCTTGCATACAGCAGAGAAATGAAGGCATTGGAGCTGGTGTTTCAGCAAACTTACCTGCATTTATCTCAAGCAGACAAAATGGTCATTTTAAGCAAGAAATATTGGCTATAGATTAATACAATTTGTCGCTGCCTATAGTTATGGTAATTCAGCAATGGCACAGCTATTTTGGCTCCTATAAGGATTGCCTGTGATGGATCAGCCGAACACATGGTTGTGTGAATCATGTATCTATCGCAGCTATGTTAATGGATGACTTTTTTGATAGCTGTTTCATGGACTTCAGTTCTAGTGGCACCGTATCCGGTTGCTATAAGTTGTCACTGCAGCGACTCCCTAGTAAAGATCATTATGTTGTCATGTGTCCAATATATCAAAGTGTAGGTGAAAGTTCAAAGAAAAGCATCCCGTCAATGTTGCCAACTTTTTTGAGCATGTCGCTAAATGTAGACAAAAAAAGTCGCTAAATTTTTGCGAAATTTTGCCTCAAGGTTGCTAAAGTTATTACTCAAACTGTTGAGTAAATTTTATATAATGCAGCCATTTTGGAACTCCTGGCATAACGCATCTACCAAAACTTTTCATGCTCATCTAGTGTCTGTGCAGGGGAAGAATAAACTGTGAATTTACCAGCACAGTCTGCAGAAAGTTTACCTTACTAATATATTTAAAAAACATGCATATTGACAGCAGAAGTCCTGCGTTTACCTTCAGCTTTTAAGATTACAAATTCAAAAGAGCACAGGTCACCTGATTTTCCTATCACAAAGTTGCACTTTGTCCACTTTATGCCTGCAAATTTTTTAGTTTTCAGCACTCGTGAAAGGAGTACTAAATTATGTGACAGGAGCTTGGTCATGTTGTTAACGTAGCAATGACAATCATATGAACTTTATGCAAGTCAAATACAATGTTGCCGCCCCTTGATTCACATGTACAGTATTGATTTTAAAGCCATGATTAGGTGGTCCACCCAGATTTGCATGAACGAGCCCAGCCGCTCCAATATACACATTTCTGCAGTTGATCTGTCCTATTATTCACCTGCTGTGGTCTAAATCTCACCATAAAATTTATAACTAAGTTTTAGTAACTTTATTTACTGCTGCGCTTTTGTATGTCCATCAATCTAGTGTACATAGTGAAACTACTGGACCCACAGTGTTATGACCCATTCTAGTGGGTTTTAGAAATAACGAAACAACACACTTCTTGCGAGCAAAATGTGAAGCCTGTTCGTCTTGGAGCAATTAACCGCAATGTATGGCCTCCGTGACTGCAGATCATTGTTCATTTATCATGTTCACAGAGTCCATGCACTATACAGCCAATGTCAGCTGCCTTTTTGTAGTTTTGAATAATTAAGTAGGTTAAAGTCATCTGAAGCAGCTTGCTTATATTTGAAGTTGCTAAAATGTTGCTAATTGTTCTATCACATCATTAAATAGACCACAAATTCACTAAATTTAGTGACAAAATCACTCAAATGGCAGCATTGCATCCCAGTTTGTTTACTTAGGACCTGTGAAAACTGATGCTCTGACCAATTGCACCACCATGGTGCCAGTGAAGTGCAAGAGCCAAGAGAGCCACTGCTTCATGAAAAACACTTTCTGGCACGAACTACGATGGATGGGGGAGAGGATAGGAAAAGTGGGTGCCAGCATTTTCTTTCTGGAAGCTTTCTCTTTCTAATGGTAAGGTTCTTGCAAAACGTATTTCCTTACTACAGGAAAAAGAACCAATGGGAAATAGGCTAAGGAAAACGGACTGCACTATATAGGTGAACATAAAGAAGTGAAGTGCATCATGAGAAAGTGTAAAAAAACATGCATATGCCAAAATACATATAAGAAATGTAAGAGGCAATAGCTCTGGACCATTTGTCGAAGGCAGAACAACAAAATCTGTGATTCTCTAAATGTGTGGAACTGAACAGCAGGATGGTTGCATTGGTGCATTGGTGTTGGTAAGAGAGTGTAGTGGAGAACCGCTACTACACAGTGTGATGTGACATCTTGCATTGTTGAGTTCTTAGTATTTCACAGCACTGCACAGCTCCTTGGGCTCACATCAAAAGCCTGTATAGTCTGGTTCACGACCTGGGTGGTGGAGCAACTTGACCTTTTACCAGGCTGTATGTGGTGGTGCAGGATGAAAGCACCATTGTGTCCAGCAAGCTGGCTACAAGGCCCAACTTCATATTCACAGTAATTTGCAGGCTGCTTGCGTGCTGTTTAGAATGTTTTCTGCTTCTGATACACCGCATAACAGTGCAAATATTACTGTGCGTTATGCTATGCTGGCTGTTGCTGTCATTGCTTTGCACTTCAGGCAGAAATTCAACTTATTGTGGAAAATGGCCAAGCATAAGAGTAGAGCTCATTCTATTAGCAGTGTAGTAATGGAGGTAAACTAAATTTGTGGAAATGCCCTTTCTGGCGTTTAGCGTATGCCTTGCAGTCCTCCCCAAGCAAGTTGTAGATGTGCTGGATTAGGAGTGGGAATAGGTGATGCTAATTGTATTATGGTGGGATGAGCTAAAGCCTTCCCTGGTGTTAGTGTACGATGTTTGAAACAAGTGATCTTGCGGGAGAGCACTCCGGCCTGGCATTTGTGTTGGAAAGGTAGCACTCATGTTGGAGGCAGGATGTGTGTCTAAGCAGCCCTTGTGTGTGGTGTGTGTGTGTGTTTGCACTGCGACTAGTACTTGTTAGTGTAGTAAAACTTCACTTTTAACAACAGGGTGTCTACCAACCGGGAAAACCGGGAATTCTCAGGGATATTGAGTAGTCTGGAAAAAGTCAGGGAAAACTCAGGGAATATGGGCCTCTATCAGGGAAAATTAGCGCCAATTTTATTGAAAGGGTCGAACGTCGCGGTAATGCTGGCTCGAGCAACAGAGAGGAATCGTAATGAATCGTCTTTGACGCGCTGTCGTCGGCTGGAGGAGTTGCCAGTGTGCAGTCAACGACCGACTTTCCGGATTCCCGATAATTTGGATGACTTCGCGGCACCGCCAATAACCCATAGAGTCAACGTATCAGAACGTGTGAAAATTCGGACGCAAGAACTCTTCGCCGTCCGATTTTCTGGACGTTTTGCCATGACCGCGGGTCCGAAACGGCAATAATCAAACGTACCACCGCTGCCGTTTTGATTACTTCGCCACCTACAACCGGCACTCTCGCACGCAGATCTGCTGGCAGCCGTTGCCACCACTGCGGCAACGCTAGACCTAGCTGCTTCGACGTTCGCTATGAAGCTTCTTGCCGTTGGGTGCCGAGTTTTTATTTAAAGAATTAGCTGCTGTCAGCAATGGCGCGGACTCCAAATTTGTGGTCCTCGTGATTGGCTTAGGAACTTAGAAAACACGGTGCGTTGCATGATGCCGTTTCTGAAAGTCAGCTTTGCCGCTGTACAGAAATGTTACATGGTGAAGCATACGCAAAAGTATTGCAGTGAAGCATAACAAGCGTGGGAAGGGGCTATTGCCACGGAACACAGTATGCATTCCTTAATTATACACGCGTGCACCCTGTATTCACAGCACGAGCGCCGATATGCCTAATATGTGTACCGACAGGCCTTCAGAGCGTTTTCGAACGTGCCTGTCACGGTTTGAGCCCCTAAGGGCAGTAAATGACACGCATTAATTTGTTTCCAACTGGCCGATTTTTCGAGCGTTTTCCCGACCTCTAGGGAGCTCTAAAAATCGGTCGTGGACTGTGCAAGTGACCAAGATGCTTCAAATGGTCCTTCGGGTGAACGAGTGGCAGAAGGAGGACAAGAACAGAAATGATGTATGCATTGAGGAATAAACGGGAAAGGAAGCTTGCTGCCGCCGTTTTGAAGAAGTTTGAGCTCAAACAACAAAATTTTGGCTGATGCCGAGATGCAGGTGTCCCTCATCCAAACCAAAATAAACTCATTAAAGCAGTGAAACACAACACTCAGGCGTCGTGCGCGGGCTGAGAGTATGTCAGGACAGTTGAGGTTGACTTACGAGCGGTTGAGAGAGAATCTCAATTGTGACAGAGTTCGGGCCTCATACCACTGAGCTTGCTATCAGTTGATAGAAATAGCTCATATTCGAATATATTTGCTTCTATGTGCTTCTCCTTTTTATTCGTATTTGTGAATGTCCGACTTCATTAGCAATTTTTTTCGAAGACACTTTATTTGCTGTGCATTTTACTAACCCCTGCCTTCTATTCTCTTTTTGAATAACATAAACACTACTCCTTAGTATTCAAATTGGATTAAGTAGCTTTTTTTTTTCATGTGCTTACTAGAGAGTGACAGCACCAGGCGATATGGTTTCAGCCCGTCTTGACATAAATATAGTTCTGCATCACTCAGGGAAGTGTGCAACGGCACTCAGGGAAAACCTGGAAAACTCAGGGAATTTGGAAATGTCAACTTGGTAGACACCCTGAACAAACTTTCCATGAATGAAGTCATCTAAAGATTCCCATGGGTGTTACATCACATACCATATAAAATGGTTTCGATTGACTGAACTCTTTGTGTGGCAACATAAAGTTCTACAGAAATGACTGTTGTGTTTGTTTCTCCAAGCCAACCTGCTTAAGTTATAAGTAGTGAAGGCCTAGGCATCCTTCATTGGGCTCATGTGAACAGAGAGAGAGAGAAACAACTTTATTTGCCACTGCAGGGTAGGAAGTTAGGGCAGGTAGGCCTAGTGTGGCTCCCAGGTGGGGGCGACGTCTTGGGCCCATGAGACGAGTGAACAGGGATGCACTCCATGAAGGTAGCCTAATGTGTTTGCAAAAGTACAGTAAAACCTTGTTAATATGACCCTCGTTAATTAGGAAAATCGAATAATGCAGACTTCCTGGCAATAATTCCCAGCAAGTGTATGCATTATTTAATGTCATCAAACTATTGTTCATTCGGATATATTTGGCCGCACACTGGTTAGTTCAGACGACCCTTGGAGCATGCTGAAAACGGCGCACCGCAAATGTGTGCTGCAAAAGTGCAAGATCGACACTAGCCACCAACCCAAACGAAGCGGCTGAGTCTTCATCACGATATTAATTGGCAGGAATTGTACGCGAACAACAAGTACACCGGAACGCTTTGCCTATGTGTGCCTATATTGCACTCATTCTTCCGTTTACTGTTGTGCATGACACCATGTTGGTTGCATGGTTGATATCCGTTATCACGTTGATAGCGACCACGGTTTCATCTACAGTGGTTGTGGCGAGCAGTAGTACCAATTTGACTCAGTGCAAATAGTGTGCAATGCCACAAACATCGCAGAAGCTGTAAAGGATGAAGAGCGATTCTACCACGACCCATAAATTGGCGATAAACCTGCCGGCTACGTTGCGATAGATGGACAATCTGTTGCTGACCAGCTTACTGGCGAAAAAATAATTGGTATGTGCACTGTAGTCAAAATCACGTCTCGTATGAAGGCACGGGTTTTGCGCTGTGGCTGCTCCATGAAGGAAGTCGTGAGGTCCTCGCCACTGTGAGCGCTAATCAGTCACAGTATAACTAGAATTGCACTTTCTGCACTGCTTTTGTACAGAATAGAAAGATTTGTGAATTCATCGAGCAAATAAAAGCATTTTGATGTAGCAAGCATTTGTTTATTTTTCTTGTGAAACCATCAATAATTTGACATTCGGTTAATTCTGACATTTTTTTTTCGGTCCGGCGAAATCTGAATTTATCAGGCTTTGCTGTAGTTTTACACTGGAAACTCGTGCGACCAAAATTAATCCTACACTTTTGTGTTTGCTTGCTTTCCTTCAAAAAGGCTTCGCCTGAAATGCTCAGCTGGGCATTGCACCTCCTGTTAACATTAGTGCCTTTTAAGTTGGAAGAAGGGTTGCGCCCTTTCATTGTGATGAATGTAAACTGCCACGAAATTACAAAATGGTGCATACTTGAAGCATGCATACCATCATCGTTTCCCAGGTCATGTTGAGTTCTGTAGGTGGGAGTGCACTGCCCATTATGAGATGCCAACGCTTTTCTCTGTAATAGTAACTTTCATGAATGCATTCTCTTCTGTACTGGAAGTAGCAACCTTTTCTTTTTTTCTTTTTAATGCCGAGGTGTCTCCACTCACTGCAAGGTGTGTGCACTCTTTCTTGTGCCAGGTTTGTCAGCACAGACGAAAAAAAGAGCCAGGGCTGCAAACGTGAGAATGCAGTGCTGATCCAACGGAGGCGCAACCGAGGAGCCACTGTCTCGTACCGGGTGATTGACAATCCCTCCACCTTGGCCGCTGAGGACTGGTGAGTCGCACCGCTTCTATCTCACACCAGACTAGTGTGGTGTTGCTACTATACTCGGCAACAATCTAATAATTCAGTACAAGCTCGCCCCTCAAAACTGCACTGCTTTTGCCCTTTATACCTATCCTTGCTCTGAAACGTAGTTCCCAAGAGGTGCTGATATTATCATGAATACATTGTTTTGTGACGGTGATTATTGTCCATCAGACTGTCACCGTTACGGTTTGTTTCTCAATGCAATACTGTATCTGAAAATTCCTGACTGTTGTTGTAAATTCTGTAACTAAAGCATCTTGTCTAATCAGATTTTACGCACGTTGCAAATGCTGTTGTACATTCTTGAATGTAAGCGAGCACAAACAAATATTATGGGATGTGCTGTGATACATGTTTAAATTGGAGACACACTTGACCCCTGAGATCAGATTTCGATGACCAACTACTGTGCTTGCCACTATCGTTATGCTTAGAGGGTTACTTGTCTTTTTTTTTTTCTGGGCACAAGTTCGCTCAGTAAAGAGTTAGGCTCATGACTCATAGTTCTGGCTTTGTTTGGTTCGTCATTGTCACTACAGTGTGACAATAATGAAGGAAGTTCACCTCTGCCATGACCTAACATAAATGGGCAAAGTAGTTGGCTGCTGCATCTGTACAAATTCTCTCCGAGTTGGACAGCAGTGTATTTGTCACTGCATTCTTAGGTTGTCACTGACTATAGCCCATATTTGGCAGACCCCTTAACACAGCCCTCATGCTTGACACTTTTTGCTCATAGCTATAGCATTGGAAGGTTTTACTTTTATTTGCTAGCACTATGAGCACAAAACTCAGGGCAAGAGAAGTAAATACCTATGAAGTTTTGAAAGCGTTCTGCTGCTTGCTCAGTCCCCTGCTGGCACTTTCAGCCATTTGGCAGGCTGCATGTTTAATGGGGACTCCGCTTTGAGCTGTTCATACCCCCTGTAGAAGTGATACTATCACACCTGTTTGCTGTGAACCTTGTGCTGATGATTTTTCGAAATGAACAAACATTGCAGTCCATCTGAAAACGCATTGTTTATGTCAAAAATATTTTCAATTCGACGAATGAAATGCAATATTTCACAGTAATCAATGTAGTTTTACCCTTCTGTAGCCATTGACAAGTCAAGAATGTTAGGGAAGCTGCTCCCACAAACGTGAACTATGTATGCTTGACCTGCCACGATGTCCATTGTGCTCTGCTGCTAAGCACAAGGTCATGAGTTCAATTTCACTTTCACAAAGTTAGTAATAAATGAATAGTATATAGTGGTGCAAATCGATCACTGGTGATCTATGCTTTAGATCGCCGATATCAACATGTTGGAGCCGTTTCTTATGCACTTAAAGCTATCCAGTAGTTAGTGCGAGCACTGAACTTTCAGAATCAGTTTAAGTTTTCGTGCTCCGGCAACGTTGTGATTTTTGATGGACCTTTTTGCGAACTAATGTGCATATGTTGTAGCAAAAAGAGGCGTGGCTGTCACCTTCTGCTGCGCTCGAGAAAAAAGCATGCCATTCACGATTATTCCTGCACTAGCATAAAAATTTCGTAATCAAATGACTCCCACCAAGTCAAGAAGTAAAGCATATCGCCGGCTTTGCCGTCCGACAGTGCTGAGTGGTGATAACTAACAGAAAATGGTGCCAACTCTTCACTAGTGAGCTTTGGTTTTGAGACTGAATCGTTTTATTCTGCCAAAGTGTATTTCTTAAGGTCCACTGCATGTCCAACATCTGGACCTGGCATTTTCAACCAGTTTCCAAGAGTTTCGGTTTCGCTTCTCTCATAAGATACAGGCAAGGGGTGCTGCCGGTGTCACTGTGCAGTTATCGAAAGTTGCTCCCATGGTGTCGTTTCGCACGGCTGCATTGCGAGAAGAGCGTCGTGCTCGAAACTATGCTGCACCCGCACTTCGATTTAGTGATGAGGACTCGAGTTATGATTCTGAAGATGACAGAAAAGCAGATTCAAGCTCTGACGGCGACAATGTTTTGAGTCAGCATGGGACATCCGCAGCTGTTCAACGGCGAGTTTCCTTTATGGCCTTGAGCAGTCTCCTTCCTTGTGTACGCTTATCTGCCGATCTTTCTGCACGACCTGAGAGCTCGACTGATTATCTTCAGGGTGCATACTTCGCTTGGTTATGATGTGTTACCATCGGCAGCAAAGAAACGGACAGCCAAGAAGGCCGCCCGTAGCACATCTTGGCCTAGCACTAGGGATTAGCACAAGACAGTTTACAATGGTGTGGGATTTCTTTCTACTCTTCTTCTCTGCAGAGGTGATGCAAACAGATATGCTTGGATACACAATCCAGCTACGCTGAGAGCAATCGGTCTTGGAAGAGGTGTATGACTCTAGAGGAACTGGTGAAGTATGTTCCTTGGACTTCTCATCGGAACATCCTCAGAAGATGCTGAATATGCAGAACTGCAGAATGTGTTACGAGGACCGCAAAGTTGAACAAAAATAAGACGTTTTGTGGAAAAAGTGCAGAGTGCACCTATGCTTCACAAAATCCAGGAACTGCTTCACTGCATGGCATGAGCGATGAACTGGTATTAGTTTAATTTTGTATCTGAAGAACGGCGGTGTACTGAGCATTTATTTTTTCAGACACTATTCCTGGGTTATTTACTATATCGGGTTTACGCGGTAATTGGACAATCATGCAGGACGTCGTCGTCCTGTCCACCGTTTTCCAGATGCTGGTTTCTTACAAATTGCAGTTTCCCCATACTAGAACATACCTATGCACACCTGCAATACAGTAAGATAACAGCTGGCACAATGGTGCAGAGCCAGCCAGGCAGTAGGGATGGTCTATTAATTTTTTTATTTGATTTAACGATTATTCACTCATCGTTTTAGCCTTTCATTGATTAATTGGTTTCGATGCAAGGTTTTTCATCAATTAATTGATTAATTGAAATTATTGACGGGCTCTTTAAAAAGGATAAAACAGAGTTATCTACTTTTGTAGGAACCTATTTTAATGTTTGAGAGGTGGAAGTTAGAAATACAAGTGAATAAAGTTTGATAGCTTTTATAGATTAGGAAAAGGCGTTTGATTCAGTAGAGATACCAGCAGTCATAGAGGCATTATGTAATCAAGGAGTACAGGAGGCATATGTGAATATCTTGGAAAATATCTAAAAAGATTCCACAGCTACTTTGATTCTCCCCAGGAAAAGTAGAAAGATACCTATAAAGAAAGGGGTCAGGCAAGGAGACAGTCTCTACAATGCTATTCACTGTATGCTTGGAAGTATTCAAGCTATTAAACTGGGAAGGCTTAGGAATGAGGATCGACGGCAAATATTGCGGCAACCTTTGGTTTCCTGATATCCTGTTCATCAATGCTGGGAACGAATTGCAACAAATGATTGGACAGCTTAACAGAGAAAATGTAAGAGTGAGGTTGACGATTAATATGCAGAAGACAAAGATAAGGCTCAATAGCCTGGCAAGGGAACAACAGTTCAAGATTGCCAGTCAGCCTCAAGAGTCAGTGAAGGAGCATGTTTACCTAGGTCACTTACACACTGGGAACCCTGATCATGAGAAGGAAATTCACAGAAGAGTAAAGATGGGTTGGGGCGCATACGGAAAACATTGCCAGCTCCTGACTGGAAGCTTACTATTATTATTGAAAAGGAAGGTGTACAATCAGTGCATTTTACCAGTGATGACATATGGGGCAGAAACTTGGAGACTGACAAAGAAGCTTGAGAACAAGTTAGGGACTGTGCAAATAGCGATGGAACGAAGAATGCTGGGTATAACATTAAGAGACAGAACGAGAGCGGTTTGGATCCGAGAGCAAACAGTTACATATAGCCGATATTCTAATTGACATTAAAAGAAAAAAAAATGGAGCTGGTCAGGTCATCTAATACGCAGGTTAGATAACCGGTGGACCATTGGGGTTACAAAATGGGTGCCAAAAGAAGGGAAGCGCAGTCGAGGACGGCAGCAGTGTGATTTCAAAATTTTCACACCACTTCTGTCAAATTCTAGAAAATGAATAATCGAACATATCTAATTGATTAAGTTGATTATATGAAAGGTGGACTTCAACGACGATTAATAGTTTTGCAGGATACCTTTAATTGATTAATCGATTAATTTTTCATCAATATTACTAACCCTACCAGGCAGAGCTGCCGTGGCGGCCGCCTGGCCTAAGCGCGTCGCCGCTGCCGATTACACAAACGTCGGCTACCTTGTTCTTGACACAAAACAGCGGCCAGTACTATAAACAGACTTGATTTTATCTTTTGCAACAAGCAATAACCACTGTCAAATCTGCAGCACAAACGAGAGCTGTGGTACGAGACAAATTCAACTCAAAAGCCGTGTCTGGCTGCCGCTACATTGCTGTGACATGGCTCGACCACATCACGCGCATCACTGTCTGGATGTCGCGAATCACAACATATTGTCTTTTTTGTGCGAATAGATGTGATGAGAAATAAATCGATCTCAAAACAGTGCATGTTATGATTGCCGGTAGTTATTCTTGAAGCGCCATATGCTACAGCTTTGTGTTGAAGGTGGTTAGGTCTAGTGGCACCCTTGGCGAATTTTCAGCACTGAGCCGAAAGTGGTGGGCGGCAGTGGCCCATTTGCTTGGTCAACACAAAAGAGATTTTTAACTTGTCTGGTGTTCCAGTAAAAGCAGGCAGGCTGGGTGTTATACTGGATGGGCAGGAGGCGTAAACGTGAGCAGCTTGACAGGTGATGTCGCCTCGTAGCGCAGAGCTGAACCAGATAAACACAGAGCTAATATTGCATCAGCCAAGTGTATTCCGCTTTGCTGCTGGTGTAAAATTTCAGCAGTGGCAGCTTGTGACACATTTCCACCACTGTGAAAATTTAGACCAGAAATGAAAAAGAATATATTTGGTTATTGCAATATTAGCTCTGTGTTTGTCTGGTTTAGCTCTGCGCCACTAGGTGGCTGCACTGCTCCGGCCGCTCACGTTTACGTCTCTGCCCATCTGGTAAAATACCCAGTTTGCCTTAATTTACCGGAGTAGCAGACAAGCTAAAATTCTCCAGGGGGGCGTTTTGCTGCATGCCGTTGCGAGAAGCTTGCCACTAGGGTTTTCGTTCTTTAAGAAAAAGTGCATTTTTGTGAATCCCACAAGAGGCATGCAGCGCGGTGCTGTACCTGCGATTTCTATGCAGTAGACTGCCGCACACATGCATTGCCGCAGCGAAATACGTAAAAATTTGCCAAAAAGTGTGCCTGTTGTAGCTGATAGTTTGTTATAGACGGGCCCGTTAACAGTGGAATTCGTTGTGTTGATAATATATGGAGACCAAACTAAGTGAAAAGAAAAATCTGTTACGTCCTAAATTATGTTGTAACAGCCTTGGACTACTGTATATATTTTTTTCTCTTTTCAGGGAGCGAGTCGTGGCTGTTTTTGTACAAGGCCCAGCCTGGCAATTCAAGGGTTGGCCCTGGGGAGGAAACCCTATTGAAATCTTCTCACGCAGTGAGCACCTTTTCACATAGACACAGCTTTTCTAGGAGAAACTCATCAGACTCTGTCCTCATCCAGTTGCTTCACTGTGTGGGTGCTGAGAAAACTGTTCCTTAGAATGCTTGGCTGTTGCTTTAGCCGCTTGCGAAACCCGAATATGCCACCAGCAGAACTGAGTTTGTGAACCGTTGGTTTACAGGATCGTTCCTAGCATGGATATTCACAATCTATCAAATAGGGCCATTTCAATTTTGGTGAACACCGGCATTTGAAGTTGACAATCACCTTAATGACTGCTCACGACTGTCTTTGCCTTGATGTCAGCCTTGTTGCAAAGTAGTGTACTTAAGGGGGGACACTGTTTTTCAAATAATGTGCATGATGTTTTCCATCAATATTCATGAAACTTTCCATTCTTGTTAAGACCTTTGTGCTGATTTCAAATATGTAATTATATCTACAATAGGCCACTTAGTTCTGAAGATAAATTAAATTGATTGTTCATAATTTGCGGAAACAATAGGGGAAAAAAACGCGCTACGAAATTCATATTGGCGCATGCCTGGGTACTAGAAAACATAAGGAACACAATGGTAGGAATACTATTTTGATACATCAAATATTACTAATTTTACAGCAATTCAATCTTTACTGTTCGAATTGTGGCTACCCTACTGTCTGATCTAAAGCAGAATTGAAAATTTTTAACGCAAAAATTCGAAAATCTGACCCTACCACTGTGTACTTTGCACACTCAGCTACAAGCCACAACAAAAATTATGGCTCTATCTGCTTTGAAGGCAGGGATATCGCCGCTGCAAATCAGCAACAAGTCAAAAGTCGGTGTTTTGAGAAAACGAGAAAAAAAGGAATACATTCACTTTTAATCAAAAGTACAGAAATAATTTTGCATTATTTTGCAGTGAAAGTGGCTAAAAGCCACCAGGAATGTAGTCGCTCTGACCACGGCCACCCAAATGCGGCAAAAACATCGTTTAGCACCTTTCGCAGATTCCTGGTGGCTTGCACCGCGCGCGCGGCAAGGTTGTCGTTCACGCGGGTCGAGCTTCACGCCTACGCGATATCGCCGTAACACGCGCATGTGATAACGATCTTAATGGCAAGGCCAGATTACCGATCGCTTTTGCCTCCTGCGACGCTGCCGCCGCACACCTTGCACTTGACAAACGACATCAGTGCGTTCGCTGAGTCCTACTGAGGAAAGCGAAGCCTGCCTCGGCGTCGACTGGCGCGGCTGAAACGCCGTCGGCGCGAGTGAGCAAATCCAACACCCGCTTTGTTGCTGGCGTTGACGCAAGAACTTGAAGTTATTTTGAGCATTCACCTCCCTCTGCAACAAATCCGCACGCTGCAACATTGCAGTGTCACGCGGAACGCGGCCGCTGTCCGTAACGATTTCACTCATTTGTGAGCTGGCTAGGCCTACTTCGGCATCGTCCGCGGCTTCGGCATCATTTGCGGCGAGCTACTCTCGATGCTTTCAGAAGGAATGGAGCGCTTTTGAAACTTATAAGCTGATCGCTTCTTCGTTTTGCCGAACTTGTGCCTCGTGGCGAACTTCCCCGGTGGATCGGACATCGTTCGGCATGTGCCAACAAACCTACGAATCAACGAATCGAATCGCGCGTTCGAGATTTTTTTCCTCCCCGGATTTCAACGTCACTGGCGCACCGACGGAGTCACTTTTGGCGGGAAATTCAAGGAGGAAAGCTCCTCTTTCCAACGAGACCAAGATGGCTGCGATCGCGCGCATAGAAAGAGAGCTACGCGCCGCGATAAAAAGGGCTGTTTTTGCGCGGAATTCAGCTCAAAGTGATGTTATAAATTGATATTGCGGACGAAATACTCTTCCCTGAGATTCGAAACTTGGTGAATAAAAGGAATATTAGCTGTAGATATCGAAAATTTGGTTTTCAAAAAATCGTTTTTTTCGCGATTTTTTCGCCGCAAGGAGCCGTGTCCCCCCTTTAGTGCTCTACCATATTCCAAAAGACCTGTGCGAGCAACAACTTATTGCCTTTTTCTGCTTGATGTATGATATATCAAAGTCCAAGTGATGATTTTGCAAAGTTTCTGCATTTTTTCCCCCCATGGTGTCAATGTGTGGACAGCACAATGTCGTGAAAAAAAATCCGGATGACGAACATCGACAGGATTTCTGGAGAACCAAGGGATAGAACAAAGGGAGTGAGCACACATATGTAGAGAGAAGAGGTTGTGAATGGAGGTCCATGTTTTCATCGGCAGTTCTCGCAGCTCACAGCAGCCTCCTTTTAGTCTGCCCCACTTTCCTTCACAGCTGCGTTTGACACTGCAAGCTCAGCCGGCACTGACATTATGCCAGCAGTACTAAACTTAGAATGCCCACGTAAGTGGTGCTCAAGTTGCATCAGGAACACAGCCAGTTGTATAGGCGGGCAGTAGCAGTACTGATGGGCAATGCCCCTAAGTATGTTAGATTTGTGGTAAGGTGAGAGTTCGGCATAAATTCGCAGGGTTCCTTTTTCATTCGCAAGGGATTCTCAAGGGAGATTTTGTACTGCTCGACATACAGTGGAACTTTATTAATACTACCTGGCAGGAAGTTGCGTAACTATGCACTACACTGTATTACACGCTAATGGTCAACTACAAATTTGCATCTCTTTACATGCACCAGTGCAAAAAAGGAAAACAATGCGAGACTACAGTAAATGTTGCCTAAAATACACACTGAGGAGGGCATCTTTTTTTGATGGGGTGGAGTTGGGGGTGATGGGTTATACAGCCTGCTGTCGGTTATGTTCTTGTCTGAGGCCGCCACCACGCTTACCGTATATTTGTGTTACTGCTTCTTGTAGGCATCACTGCATCCATGATGAAACCGCAATCAATGGTAGACTGCTCCCTGCACTTTCCGAAAAGATGGAACAGCTCTTTCAGTTTCACAGGTCAATATGGTGTAGTTAGCTTCCAGGCAACAAGAAGTGAGCAAGGTATGCGCTAACCACTAGGCATACAACAAGCCACTAAGGCTTAGGTGCTCACCCCATACTTTAGGCTCTATGGAATGGAAATGGGTTGGGCATTTGTTGTAGCTATGTTTTAATGGTTAGTCTGTTTTTAGCAAGCACGTATTAATAAAGTTTTACTGTAAAGGATTAGAAATAACCACCTTCATACAGGCGGGCATGACTGTAATAAATTCTGAAGCATATTAATGGATTGTTATACTGTACCTGCCAACATTTTTTCTAAAGGTACTAAAATGGGGTACAAGCATCACAGTACAAACTAAAAAGAAACGCTAAGCCGATTTCTTACTACTTTCGTTAATTTCATGGAACGAGGTATTACTAGAGGAGAAAAGTAGTCCAAACCTCCATTTCTTGAAATTAACGCTGAAACCCCAGCACTGGTATGTCACTGTGTGATGTCACAGATTTCGAAGTGTTTTCTTGTTTTGAAACGGGAAATATAGAAACTTGTGAGGTCAATTATTTCCTTCAGAATTCTGTGGAGCCCTTCTTACACATAAGCAGTGAGATAGACCCATGGAGGCAGCGTCAGTCATCATATTGAGACCACCTGTCGTGATCTCACTACGATCTTGTGTCTTTTGTCTTATGTCTAGTTCTTTTGTCTTTTCTGTCTTTTGAAGACCCCTGTTGGAAAAAGAGTGGGTTTTTTTGGTATTGTAGAAGTATAATTTGCTAATTTTACTAATTCCATCAGTTTTTTTTTTATTTTGCACATTCGATAAAACATCGATTTGCCTAGTAAAATGTGCTCTGTAAGACTAATAGTAATCTATATAATCACTCCTCAAAAAAAGAAAAAGTTTTCTGAACTTGGACCCATGCCTGAAATGTTCCTCTTTAATGCCCCTTTAAATGATTTAAATGGTCTGAATTTCTGTTGAACTTCTGTGCTAGCCACCAACAGCCCCAAAGTATGACTCGATCACCTTGTTTCATGTTTGTGCAGTCAAGGCATTCCATCTCAAGTGGGATGAGATCACACTGGACAGCAACGTGGCCAAATGGGCTGTGCATGTGATTCAGCTGAGCAAGCAGAAGCGCCACCTTGACAGAGCCAACTTACTCAACTTTTGGGAGGTGCTCGACAGGTGAGGCTAAGCTTTTGACATTGCCCCTCCCACCAGGAAAACAAAAAAGGAAAAAAAAAAAGATATTCACTGGCGATTTAGCTGTAAATGCGATAGGGAAGCCATTGCATTGCACCTCCTTGAGGTCCTAGATCCACGATTTAAACCGCACTCATCACACTGCAAAGTATTGTTCAGGAGCTCACTCAACACACGTCCTGAGCCTTTGAGGTGCGAAGTGGAACTAGCAGACCACTGTCAGTTGCACTATATACACTTGAACCTCATTATAACAGGATGCAGTGATGCTGCTGCTGCGCCAATTGCGCCGAACTGCACCGAGAGGCAATCCTGCTACATTTCAGCAAAATGTGGGAAATCTGTGCCCACTCTGCACCGAAAGGGTTGTTTGCGCTTTCAAAAAACTATGGCCTCAAGTGCCGTTTTACCGCACCATCTAAAGCAGCATGGCATGGACCAGCGGCTGTATTAGCTCAGCGGTGGGCCAAGTCAAGGGATCGTACTGATGTTTATTTCGTGGGTTGCTGTCTATATTCAATACCTTCCACTCCAACACATGGGGGTTGCTTAGACAGTGGGACAGCCTCTATTTTCTGACGGCAGCGAGCGAACGCGCTGGCGCTGAGCCTGATATCCCGCGCTCCTGTATGACCACTGTAAAACGGTGACCGGAGTTTCGGGCGCTGTATGGTGTCTCGCTTGATTTTTCGAACATGACACGCACATTGGAGCAGACATGGTGGCTGTGAACAACTTTTCCGCTATTCAGTTTGTCACCTATCCCCCTCTTTTCTTTGTGTGGTGATTTCACGTCATAAAAATGGCGTACAGCTGCTACCAAGATTTTAGTTGAGTTGGCACTAAACAGCAACTTTCGCCGCTGCTGGATACTGATGACACAGCGCTGGTTAAACCTTGCTGTATCGTATACAGCCGTGTCCAAGATTCGCTGCGAGCTCTGCGGTGGCAGGCAGGTCGTCACGGCAAGATGGCCTCCAATATGTTCGGACCAGTAAACCGCTTCGTTGATTGGGCATGAGGTTATGGTCTAGAGGTGGCCGGAAGCCGAGATTGAGCCCGTGGCTGACATGCTGGCAACTGCACTCTTAGAAAAATTTACGCCCTTTGGGGCTTATCTTGTCCCACAACGATAATCGTCATCTGTCTTGCCCGCGTTTCCTTTCTTTAACGCTTCGAGCCCAGTACTTCCCAGTCATGAACGGCATGCGCGTTATCAGTGTGACGCAGCATTCTCGACAGGAAAGTAGCGAGCGCCGAGTTTTCAGGAAAGGAAACACAAGCAAGGCAGATGACGATTGTTGTGCGACAAATATACACCCCAAAGGGTGCAACTGTTTTAAGAGTGTACCGCGAACAATTTCGCGAAGTTTGTTATTGTGCTTACTGGACGGAATGGCGGAAGCTCACGTGTAGGCAGAAAGCTCCAAACTGAATTCGCTGATCACAGCCCAATCTGGCAACGTTACATGTGCTCAGGCAAAGGTCACGCACATATACAGCCGAACCTCGATATATCGAACAGTGCGGTGATCGCTAAATATTTCGATATAGCCAGAATTCGATATATAAAATCGCGTAAAAAACGCGTAAAAAACTTCTTCAAATAGGTAATGAACCAAGGGTGCGATCAGGAATCGTTGCTCGGAGCGCGCGTTCGGTTGCGCCACACGCTATTGGCCTAGGTCGCGCCGACTTCGTCCGCCGGCAGCGCGCATTCGGTTGCACCATACTCAATTAGCCTCGGCTGTGCCAACTCTGTCAGCCGCGCGAAGTCGGCGCGGCCTAGGCCAGTTGTGCGTGGCGCAACCGAACGCGCGCTCCGAACAACGATCCCCGATCGCACCCCAATTGTGGGGCAGTAAATACTCACTTGAAGCTCACACAAAGTATTTATTTATTTGGCTGAAAGTACTGCAGCAGCGTAGTCTGCTTCTTATTGGCAGCTGCGTGCTTAAACATGGAAACCTCAACATAATCTAAACGATCCACAAGCGATAGGCCGGTGCCCCCTTTCGCGCCGCAGTAGCGGCGTGGAAGGGCCAAAGCAACTACAGCCTCAATTGAAGTCGGGAGCGGGGCAACATCAGCGCTTGTGGGATCAAGCTCGGCAGTGTCAACGTTTGGCCGCTACTTTTGCTGCGATCTCCACGTCCGTCAATCGAAGCATTTTCAAACACTGTCAATAACAAAGTATTAATAAAGTGGCATCTGTCAAGGCGTCTATGAGTGAGTCCAGCGAGTGTGCGCTGTCGTGCGTCTTTGTGGATGCAAACCGCCAGTCCTCGCGAGTCGCAGCAGGCGCAGGGCGTGGCACCGAGGAGGAGTCAATGCAACAAATACAATGCGTCGGTGACGTCAAACTAGCCAAGCCACCGCGTGCGTTTGCCGCTAGGTTCAAATGGCGCCCTCGGCGCGATCGATGTGTGCAGCTATAGTGTGCAGCTATAGTGCGCAGCAGTCGGGAATGCCCATCGTGCCACTGCTATCTTCGTGGGTGTAGCGGGAAAGCTTGCCATCTGTCAACAGAGCGCACATGGTCTGGGGTGGCAGAGGTCGATATATCCATTTTACGTCCGACCCCATTCGAAATAAAAATAAAAAATGCATGCAATTTTCCAGATGATATAGAAAGTGTTCAATATACGCCAGGGTGTCTACCGACCGGGAAAACTGGGAATTCTCAGGGATTTTGAGTAGTCTGGAAAAAAACTCAGGGAATTTGTACCTCAATCAGGGAAAATTAGCGGTAATTTTGTTGAAAGGGTTGAAAGTTGCGGTAATGCCGACACGAGTAACAGACAGGAATCGTAATGAATAGTCTTTCATGCCCTTTCGAAGGCTGGAGGGGTTTCCAGTGTACAGTCAACGACCGACTTTCCGGATGCCTGATAATTTGGACAGCTTCGCGGCACCATCACGTACCCCATAGAGTCAATGTATCAGAACATTTGAAATTTCGGACACGAGAACCCTTTGCCGTCCGATTTTCCTGACTTTTTGCCGTGACCGCAGGTCCGAAACGGCATTAATCAAAGCCACCACTGCTGCCGTTTTGATTACCTCGCTGCTTCGAACCAGCGCTCTCGCACGCAGATCCGCTGGCAATCGTAGCCACCACTGCGGCAACGCTAGACCTAGCTGCTTCGACATTCGCTATTAGCTCCTTGTCGTTGGGTGCCGTGTTTTTCATTGAAAGAATTCGCTACTGTCAGCAATTGTACCGACTGCACCTTTGTGGTCCTCGCGATTGGCTTAGAAGCTTGGAAAGCACGGTGTGTTGCATAATGCTGGTTCCTGAAAGTCAGCTTTGCCTCTTTACATAAATGTTACTTAGTGAAGCATACAAAAAAAGTATTGCAGTGAAGCAAGAGTGGGAAGGGGCTATTGCCACGGGACCCAGTATGTATTCTTTAATTATACACGCGTGCATCCGGTATCTCCTGTTACAGTACGAGCACTGATATGCCTAATACACGTACCGAAAGGCCTTCAGAGCGTTTTCGAATGTGCCTGTGGCGGTTTGAGCCCCTTAAGGGCAGTAAATGACATGACATGCATTTGTTTTTTCCAACTGGCTGATTTTCCGGACGTTTTCGCGGCCCCTAGGGAGTTAGAAAAATCGGACTTGGACTGTCCAACTGACCAAGAAGATACTTCAAATGGTCCGTGGGGTTAATGAGTGGTGGAAGTAGGACAAGAACAGAAAGAACCTACATATTGAATAATGAACAGGAAAGGTAGTGCACTGCCGCCGTTTTGAAGGAGCTTGAGCTCAAAAAAAAAAAAAAGAAAGTGTTGGCTGATGCCGAGATGTAGGTGTCCCTCATCCAAACCAAAATAAACTCTTTAAAGCAGTGAAACACAACACTGAGGCGTCGTATGCGGGCTGAGAGTATGTCAGGACAGTTGAGGTTGACTTACGAGCTGTTGGGAGAGAATCTCAATTGTGACAAAGTTCGGGCCTCATACCACTGAGCTTGCTATCATTTGATAGAAATAGCTCATATTCGAAAATATTTGCTTCTGTATGCATCTCCTTTTTATTTGAATTTGAGAATGTCTGGCTCGATTTGCAATTTTTTTCTAAGACATTTTATTTGCTGTGCATTTTACTAACCCCTCCCCTCTATTTTCTTTTTGAATAACGTAAACAATACTCCTTAGTATACAAACTGGATTAAGTCGTTCTTTTAATTTGTTTTTCATATGCTTACTAGAGAGTGACAGCATCGGGGGGCATGGTTTCAGCCCGTCTTGACATAAAACATAGTTCTACGTCACTCAGGGAATTTTGCAAAGGCGCTTAGAGAAAACCTGGAAAGCTCAGGGAATTTGGAAATGTCAACTTGGCAGACACCCTGACAAGTCATGTATAAAAGCTGATGCGCTTGACCCTTAGATCAGATTTCAGCGATCGCTGAATGTGCTCGCCGTTATCATTGAGCTTTGAGTGCCACTTGTTTTGCTGGACACAGGTCTACCCAATAAAGAGTTAGTGTTTTAGAGTCATGCTTTTGACTCCGTCTTTTGACTCAAGCTCCGTGTTCGCCCATATGTTCCTAATCCCCTGCGTTGCTTCAAATGCCAGTGTTTCGGTCACAGTTCACAGAGCTGCCGAGGCCGTCCAACCTGCGCAAAATGCAGTGCTCATGAGCACACCTCTGAATCTTGTGAAAACTCTCTTCATTGTGTAAACTGTGAAGGGGAGCACGCTGCATACTCGCGGTCGTGCCCAACCTGGAAAAAAGAAAAAGAAATTGTGACGATAAAAGTAAAGGAAAATATAAGTTTCAAGGAGGCACGCAGGCGGGTATCCTACCTGCCCAAGAACACATTTGCCAAAGTGGCGCATCAGGGGGCAGCGCCACAATGGTCTCCGGTGGCTGTTCGACCCACACCCAGTGAGCCGGCAGTGACGCCATCCGCCCCCCCCGGCGGATGCAGCTAGTGCTGCTCCACCACCCCAGCAGAAGGGGCCATCCACCTCCGGGCAGGTGACCTCAAAGGCCTCGTCCAACGTGACGAGGTCTTCACGTCAAACAAAGCGCTCGGAAGAGCTCGTGTCCAATGCCTCGCAAGAGGCGATGGACACAACCACCAGCAAGACGGCGCCACCAGCACCCTAAGGAGCGGCGAGGCACTTTCGATCGCTCCATAAGAGGCAAAACTCCCGTCACGGCGCCAGAAACAGGCCCGGGAGCTAACCTCAGTCTCTTAAACACACAGCACCCAACACAAATAGCATAATGGATACACAAATACTACAGTGGAACGTTAGAGGACTTCTCCATAACCTTGACGACATTAAAGAACTACTACACAAACACAATCCCAAGTTGCTGTGTGTTCAAGAGACACATCTAAAACGCACATAAACAAACTTTCTTCACCAATACACCATCTTCCGCAAGGACCGTGATGAGGCTAACACTTCGTCCGGCAGTGTAGCAATCCTTGCAGACAAGTCCGTAGCTTGTCGCCAGGTAGCATTACAGACACCCCTCGAGGCAGTGTCAATTAGAGGGACTATTTTCAAGAAGTTGGTAACCGTCTGCTCCATTTATATACCTCCAAGCTATCATCTCCAAAAAAGCGATTTCTATAACCTGATAAATCAGCTGCCGGAACCCTACATACTTGTAGGTGATTTTAACGCCCACAACACATTCTGGGGAGATGCGCGTTGCGACGCAAGAGGCCGACTTATTTAAAATTTTATTCTGACATCTAATGCCTGCCTATTTAATAAGAAGGAACCAACATATTACAGCCTTCAACACAATTCATATTCATCCATAGACCTAGCAATAGGCTCTGCTTCCCTTCTGCCTCATCTTGAATGGAATGTCATCAAGAATCCTTTTGGAAGTGACCACTTCCCTATAACTTTAAAATCAATAACGCAACATGACAACCCTCCCCGGTTTCCCATTTGGAAATCGGCATCGGCTGACTGGGAGCATTTTAAAGAATCTACTCATTTACCACTCGATTTTATAAACAATTTTAGTATAGATGAAGCTGTCGCATATTTTACTGCTTTTATTATTGATGCTGCTGCAAAGTTTATCCCGCAAACAAATGGTGGTTCACTGAAAAGACGTGCTCCCTGGTGGAATGATGACTGTAGAAATGCGCGAAAGAGGCAGAATAAGGCATGGGGAATATTGCGTAGGTCGCCGTATGCAGAAAATCTTATTGAATTTAAACAAATAAAGTCACAGGGGAGGCGCATACGGCGTCAGGCGAAGAGAGAAAGCTGGGTGAGGTTCCTTTCAGGCATCAGTTCTTACACACAAGAGGCGAAAGTTTGGAATGGCGTAAGAAAGCTAAATGGGCAGCAAATAAATCCATTGCCCTTGGTGAACGATCAAGTAAATACCTTAGAAGAGCAGGCAGACATCCTAGGGGAGCACTTTGAGCGTGTGTCGAGCTCAATCCACTATTCCCAATCCTTCCTTGAACATAGAGAAATAGAGGAACGAAAGCCTGTCACACGAAAATGCAGACAGAATGAACCATATAACCGGCCTTTTAGTATTGCCGAGCTGAGAGCCACCTTGAACACATGCAAAAGCTCTGCACCGGGACCTGACAGGGTCATGTATGACATGATCAGAAACTTACATACTGACACACAAGTCACACTACTTGCACTTTTTAACACAATTTGGGCTGCGGGATACCTCCCATCCACATGGAAGGAAGCGGTCGTAGTTCCTGTTGTGAAGCTGGGAAAAGACCCTTCCTTGGTGGCAAGTTATCACTCGATAGCTCTAACAAATTGTCTGTGTAAGCTTTTTGAAAAAATTATAAATCGCAGACTTATACATTTCCTTGAGCTCAACAATATGCTCGATCCTTATCAGTGTGGCTTCAGAGAAGGGCGGTCGACAACCGATCATCTTGTGCGCATTGAAGGAAATATCCGCGATGCATTTATACATAAACAGTTTTTCCTATCGATATTGCTCGACATGGAGAAAATGTATGACACGGCATGGCGTTATGGGATCTTGCGAGACCTGTCGGAAATGGGCATACGTGGAAATATGCTGAACATAATTGAAAGCTATTTCTCAAATCGTATCTTCCGTGTGAAAATCGCCAACGTATTATCGCGACCTTTTATACAAGAAACAGGAGTACCCCAGGGAGGAGTACTCAGTTGCACTCTCTTTATCGTTAAGATGAACACACTTCGTTCTTCACAGCCACCAGCCATTTTTTTATTCCGTCTACGTAGATGATATTGTCACGTGGTGGTGACGTTAAGAACACAGTAGCAATACTGTGAAAGGCAAAACTAGATTTTATTGGGCGAACCTGTGCCCACAAAACAGGCTACACTTATAGCACAACGAAAGCGGCGAACACAGTCGGCGATCGTCGAAAATCTGATCAGCGAGGCAAGCGCGTCGGCTTTTATACAGCAGTTGTCGAATGTTCCAGACTAATCGTTCGGACCTGCCTGCCTTCCACAATGTTCTACACCATTCGCGTCACGCGATGAAATCAGATAACACAACGTTCGGCGACAACAGACAGCCGGGTAGAAGCATTGATAACTTTCCAGAAACTTCGGATACATGCAGGCGCGTCCCGCGCTGTGCGATTACATTTGTTAGGTGGCGAAACGTGGTCGCCCGATAAAGATAAGTACACGTGTCAATATACAGATAGGTTTCAAATCCTGCAACCTTACAGTGTGTGAAAGACGGCTACAGCAAGGCTTAAACAAGGTGTCCAAGTGGGCAGACCAAAATGGATTTAAAATCAACCCCCAGAAAAGTTCTTGTATTCTCTTTACAAGAAAGAGAGGTCTCGTCCCAGATCCTTGCGTAGAACTGGGCGGACAACAAATACCTGTGAGCAATGAACACAAATTCCTAGGTGTAATACTTGACTCGAGGCTTACTTTCATCTCACATATAAAATGTCTTAAAGCAAAATGTCTAAAAACTATGAATTTACTTAAAATCCTATCCCACACAACATGGGGTAGCGACAGGAAGTGTTTACTGAATCTTTTACAGGAGCCTATTTCGATCAAGATTAGATTATGGTGCCGTTGTATATCACTCTGCCGCCCCGAGCGCGCTAAAGATGTTAGACCCCGTTCACCATCTCGGTATCTGCCTGGCCACTGGCGCATTTAGAACAAGCCCTGTCGAAAGTCTATATGTCGAGTCAGATGAGCGGTCCCTCCATTTTCAGAGAACATACATCAGCTTAACGTATTTTCTCAAGGTTCGCTCTAATAAGGAACATCCGTGTTTCACAACGGTTAACGACTTGACGTGTGAAACACTTTTTCGGAATAGAACCTCTATGAGACTTCCTTTCTCACTGCGTGCAAGAGAACTTAGCACGGAAATGGATGTCCCAGTTCTCGAACATCGCCTAATGCCTCAGGCTGAGCTATTACCACCCTGGGAGTGGCAGGTGATAGACTGTGACATATCCTTTGTAGAGGTCACGAAGCATGCTCCTGACCTCGAAATTGCTATGCACTTCCGTGAACTCCAATTAAAGTACTCCTGCTGCGAATTCTACACAGATGCGTCAAAAGCAAATGGTGGCGTATCTTACGCTGCTCTTGGTCCCTCTTTTTCTGAATGTGACGTGTTAAACCCCCAAACAAGTATCTTCACTGCAGAAGCGTATGCAGTACTGTCTGCGGTAAAAAACATTAAGAAACTAAACCTTGACAGAGCAATCATATTCACAGGCTCGTTAAGCCTTGTAAAAGCACTCATTTCTTTACAAAAGCATACAAATCCTGTCTTCAATGAACTCTACACACACTTATGTAACATCTACTTATCACATAGACATGTAGTATTATGCTGGGTTCCTGGCCATAGAGGAATCGAGGGAAATATGTGCTTGCTGACGAGATGGCCAAATCAACGGCATCGCAGGGTATTCGTTCTGCTGCAGTCCCTGCCACAGACATGAAGCCTTTCCTCAGAAACAAACTGCGAAGCCACTGGCAACGCTTGTGGGACGCAGAAACGAGTAATAAGCTTCACGTAATTAAGCCTAAGTTAGGTTTCTGGCACCCAACAACGAAAACACGAAGAACAGACATCCTGTTCACTAGACTAAGAATAGGACACACATTCGGCACTCATAACTTTCTTCTGACCGGTAACGAGCCACCAACCTGTGGTAGATGCGGCGACAGGCTTTCAGTCCTCCACGTCTTCCTGGAGTGCTGGGAAGGTGAAAGAGACAGGAGAAAACATTTTCCTTTTGCATACAGCCATCACGTCCCTCTGCATCCGGCCATGTTTCTTGGTATAGAACCGCTTTTTAAGACCAAAGCAGTCCTCGCTTTCTTAAAGGATGTTGTGCTACATGTTACAAGCCCATTCATTTCGTAGCGCATCCTCTTTCTAGAGGATATCGCTAGGATAGATTCTCTGTATAGCACATGCCTCTAGGCCCTTGGGTTTCAAGGGCCCCGGTGAGGCAGTAGTGCTCTAGACAATCACATATTTTATATATTGCATCATTCTTTCACAATGCATTTTAATGTTCATAGTACACAGCAATAGTTATTCCCATAATTTTATTACTTGTACATTTTATGGAATTTGCATCAACTCTTTTAGGCCTCTTTACAGCCACGGCGCATTAAAGGGACCCTGAAACGATTTTGGCGATTTTCTACAAACGTACTGAGTCGTTAGAGTAGGTCCTTCTGATCATTAATTGATGCATCTAAGTGCTCTGCGTAAAGCGTGTAATTTATTATAAGGTTTTAAATATACACATCGCTGCCGATCGTAGCACACTGCTCGGCGGAATTTTAAGCCGCCCCTACCCATATGATGCAAATAACCCATATGACGTCACGTGGGCGAGCTATCTGATTGGCTGACCAGGGCGCGTGGTCGATAATTTTTCCAACTGTATGGTAAACAAATAATCTTCGTAATAGTTGGAATGTTAGTTCATTTGTTTTTATAAAAAGAAAGTAACATAAAGAGAATGCACAAGAACAATTTTTCAGTACACTTCAGCACTTCCGGCACACAGCAAGTGTCGTCTGCTTGTGTTACAACGTACTCCATTTTGACGAGAGCTCCGCGGTCAGAGTCGGTCTCAGTCTTTTCGCGAGCACTATGATACGACTTTGTTGCCTTGTGGACTGCAAACCTAGCGACTGGCAATATGTCAAGCTGCGACATCGTGTCCCTCTGCAAGGCAGTATACAAGCGAACTGGCTGCTACGCAGGGGACTGCCGGTATCCGATCGGCGCCAGGATTTGTGCGTTTGTGGCCGTCACTTTACACCGGAAGATTACTAACGCAATACCGTTTCGCGAGTCCAGTATTAGGGCAAACGCAAGCGCAAGGGGACAGGGTCTGGCCGCTTGACTGTGCCGGGATGAGCCACGAGATGAGCAGAAGGGCAAATGTGAATGGTCTGCACGGTGCAGCCACCTGGTGGCACAGAGCTCAACCATACACAGTAGCAGCAACGAAGTGTATTCTTCTTTGCTGCTGGTGTGTATTTTTCGCAGGAGTGTAATCATCAACACGTTGATTTATATATGTTTAAAATGCTTTACACTTGGTTAGAGCAATATTAGCGCTTTGTTTGACTGGTTAAGCGCTGCGCCAGCAAGTGTCTGGACCGTGCAGACCGATCAGGCTGCTCACGTACGTCTAGGTTAAAGTTCCTTCATCAGCTTGAGTTTATGCCTCTAGTCATTTGCCGAAATGACCAGCTTGCCTGTTTTTAGCGGAGTACCGGACACGTTCGGCGCTACGACAGAATGCTCGCAACGCACGCTGCTTCGATAGCTCTCGGTCGACGGCCAAGCGGCTAGCGGAGAGGTCTCGCGCGTGAGTGGGCGTGCTCCTAAACAACCGGAAGTGAACGATGTGACGTCGCATCGTGACGCTAAACCAGTGAAGGCGGAGCTTAGCGCCGCTCGCTCGGCGAGCGAGTTGAGGAGGAAAAGCATAGCTAGGGAGGAGGGTAACTTCTAATCGCTTGCAGCTCCATTAATACGTAACGCTTCACTTAAATTGTGGTGTGAATGTTCTACTTAAGCTGTACCCTACGCGCCTACAAAATTTGTCCGAACCGTTTCAGGGGCCCTTTAAGATCACAGAACCCATCAGTCCGCTGCGAACTCATTAACATTAGCATGGTGCTCCTTCGCCACACCTGGCCCTTGCACCATTAAACATCAAATATTCATTCATTTGACAGTGTGTTATTCTACGCCATTGCAGTAATGTACAATATAGTGAAATGTCAATATATTGAACTTCAGGGGAGCATGAAAAATTGTTCGTTATTGTGAAAGGTTGTTATAGTGAAAGCCCTAAAATTAACCATTCCGCTCATCAACCCATCAGTTCATCAGTTGTCACTGTTTGAACTATCCACAAAAACGTTGCTGTTGGCTCTCAGCCTGTGCTGCTGCTATTTTCCATAGATTCAGTCATTACGTGCCACCAAAGCACTGTAAGAGTGGCGCGCAAAGGAGACGCTAAAGCTGAGAAAACCACCGACAAAAGGAAGCTCCATGTTGCCTACAAAGTGCAATGTTTCTTTTTATTTGTTTGTTTTTCACATTCGTTGCCGTGGACACTGCAACTGTCTCTCTCAAGGTGGACACCTGAACTATTCCAAAGTACAAGTGTGTGTAAATGACACCATCCAGAAAGTGCAACTGTGTGGCATTCCCCACAAGCATGGAGGTTACATTTCTCCATGCATGTAGCTAGTATGGGTGCAGAAAAAAGTGTGAAAGAAGGAAGAAAAATGTATTGTTGCCTTCGCAATAGAAAAAAAAACAGTCCCCTCTCGCCCTTTTCTCCTCTGGTGCCGTCTAAGGTTTGCCAAACCCATGCACCGCAGTGTCCGCTTTCTGTGCCTTGTCGTTTGCTAGCCTACTGTTCCGGCTGCCATCAAGGGTACATGGAGATCTAAGAATCTCCAGATTTCAAAATATTACTTCGTAGTACTGAGGCACTGTTAACATGACACAGAAACTGAATAATGATCGTTATTCTGAAAGTTTCGAATTTTGAAGTTCGAGTACTGAAAGATTTTTATATTGAAGCTATGAGCAATCAGCAGGAGATTTCTGAACATTTCGTTAATCTGAAAAGTTTGTTAATGTGGTGTTCATAGGACGAGGTTTCACTGTACTTGTTTCTACGTATCAGTTTCAATTAAGGTATCCAGGAGGTGGATGTGTCATGACGTCATGATAAAGTAGGTCGCTTCGTTTCGGAAATCAGTGCAGCTGCCACATGCCAACGCTGCCAGAAGAGATGCGAGGTGCACTCCTTTTTATCGTTTTATGAGCAATGTCTATGTACCCAGCCATATTGCCACCAAATCTCTCAGTGAATTTTTCTCAATATCATGACGATAATAATGTTATGGCGCCTGATTTAATATTTCGAGACCAACTTTAGTTTCAAATTGAACTACAGTAGACCTGTATAGTAAACTAACTGTATTCAAAGTAACACTTTATTTGCAGTTCTTGTGGTCCTGACTGCAGTGCATGCATTTCAGACCACATTTTTCGAAGTGCAGTACTGCCAGACGCTGCTTAATATAAATTGTGGGATCGCTTGACGCAGCACACATTTGTATTTCTTTGTACCAACCTGCACAGGCAAAAGGCGCTGCAGAGGACACTGCACAACATGGCAGCAGCTATGAAGTGCGACTTCATAGCTGTTGGAGTGAACAGCCCTATTTACTACTGTTTAACGGTTCCTATGCTTCGCACCGCTAATAAGGAAGTCTATTTCCTGTCCTGATGACTTTGTTATAGTGAGTGTTTGCTGTATCTTATCAGTGCTTCCCATCCTTCATACTTGCTAAGTGTCACCTTTTACGTGTTCATACTTTGTGCAGCCTTCAGTAAAAGTAAAAATGTCTGCTACAAAACTAAATTATCTATTACTGCAGAAGCTCCTGCCCACAATATAGTATTGTCTTTTTCTGTACTGTAGCAGTCATGTTGTGAATGATGCAGAGGCTCAGCTCGTCTGACCTTGGCACAGTCCCTTCAAAGCCTTCTTATTTTTACCTCGCAGAGTCGAGTTTCAGCGTACATGGACACATGATGCCGCAAGGAATGCGTAGCAACCTTCCACAAGCCACCACCACCACAACCAATACCACCACCTATACTGGAGCTGAAGGCACCTTTACATCTGCTAAAATGGATGCAGTGTTCAAGAACAACGGAGGTAGCCCTTCCGCAGACAGCCAAGCACTGCGCACCAGTATGGGGCATGTTTGACCACTGTGTGACCTCATAGTCATATCTTCCTGACCCCTTCCATGCCTTCCCATCTGCTCGTTCTTTGGCATGAAGACGTGTTTGTGCTTTTTTTTTTCCTTTTTTTTGTTTCCCTCCGGACTGAAACTGCTGTGCATTGTTGTTGCGCTACCTGTTTGTGTACGTCAAGTAGTGCAGTGGCATAGCTTCTGCTGGACCTTGATCGTTCAGGCAGTTTGTGAGGATTGACAGTGGCCACTTTCGTTTTGCTTACTATTTGAAGGCCTGCTGCTCTTGTTGAAATATTTTGAGGTGTATGAAGAGTCAGTGGCATAGTACCAGTGTGTGGGGAAAGGGGTGGAGTGTTCGGTTTTTTATTTTCCCCCGTCTGATGAATCACAAGCGAGTTGCAGTGAGCCTGTGGTGGATGAGAGGTGTAACCTTCGGATGATGTCATTGCTGTGGTTTTGGTGCATCACTCTTGAGCTTGCGTCTTGCATGTTTGCCGTTTCTCTAGTACAAAAGTAAGCGGGCCACTGAGGAACTGACTTTGTTTTTGCTGCATGCACGAGTGTAAGGGGGCAGCAATGCTAGAAGAGCAAGGTAGAATGCCCCATGACCATTTTCATCATTGGAGCTTGAGAAGCGATAATGGACTGCTGCTTTTCTCTCCCAGGGGTGGACTGTGTTTTGCCAAGCTGCAATGCAACTTGGCCTTCCTCACTGAACCATTTTGTTATGGCAACATTGCTTTTTGTTTTGGTGAGATGATTTAATGACATTTGCTACTTGTAAAGTGGCTATTCTACCTGCATGAATGAAATAAATCTGTTAGGCTCAAACTCTTATGCCCCTCTTTCTTTCTGCTTTCTCTTTCTCTCTAACTGTTGACTCCTGCCACATTCTACCCTCTTCCACAATACTTTTGTCCATTTACATTGTAGCAAATCATCTGACATTCATAAAATTGCACTGATGTAAAATAGATTTCACTCTGTGGCATTTTCAGCAGTAGTCATCTTCAAGGTGTTCTTTTTCTGTCTCTCTCTCTCTCTCTCTCTCCTTCCACTGTGTTGTGAAGTATCATACGTACAGGAGTGACTCTTGAAAAGTAGAGCTTTGAAAAAAAAAAAAGGTTATTTTGGCTTTGGACACTATTCTCTCCACGACTCTTTAACGTAACTTTTTTGTTTTCTCTCTATTAGAGCTCTGTACATTTTTTTTAAGCGATGGGCTTATAGTGTATCATATTACAGAAGTTACAAAACGCATGCTGTGTCTGCCTTGTTTAATGTCCTGTCTATAAGACATGTGGTAGTTTATTGCTGTGTGTGTGTGAGAAAGGGGAAATGAGTGTTTATCACTGTGTTGTGTAAATATAGTTCATTTTAGAGAGCACACCAGTGGTCACTGATGAGTAGCTGCATGTTGACACACTGTAATTCGTTCATCATTTAACTTGTGCCAGCTCGATGCAGCAGAACCCCAGGGACATACAGCAAATTCTCACTGTTTTGCATTGCAGATCCAAGTAGACACTGCTTCAGTTTTGTGCAGATGCACGTTGAAAGAAGCTGTTGGCCCTGTAGAGGCTAATGTGTGTATTTGTCAAGAATATGGTTCTTACCACTTGTGTATCATTAATTTTGAAAATTGATGCCTTGATGCTGTCGGGAAAAACTGGAGCACTCCTTAATTGTGGCAACTGCTTCAGGTGTTCGGCTGCTTCATGTTGATTCTTGAAGTGATATCCGAGTATCAGAATTGTCATTTGAAATGTGCACAGCGGGGAGTGAATGGTAAGATGTTTTATTTGCTTATTATTGCTGGGCCTGTTTCATAAAGACATATTTGGTCTTTTAAAACCATCTTCACAAATGGCACACTCTTATATGTACATACAGGGCACACGTACCAATAGTGTAGTCCTATCGGGACAGCAAGGAAATCATGTACGCTCAGGGCCAACGTCCTTTACAAAATACAGAACATGTGATGCTGTGAATGTTGAGCAGTTTCTTGTGCACATTACAATTGGAGTTTTAGAATGTTAGTTTTCTGTTTGTTGACACATCTCCTCACTTCAGCATCTGATATATGAGTGTAAAAACACCATGAGTACCATGCACTCTTGTGGTGCGTGCAAGGTGACTAATGTGCACAGCTGCTTTTTTTTCACCTGTGTTTTCTCTTCTGTGAGGGCAGCCTCGTGCCTGTTGGCATGTCTGTCATGAGGGTCGAATTTATTTTGTACATAATTATACCAGTAGAATTCTGATGCCTGCAGCCTGTCTGCTGCTTGCCTCAGTTCTTCTGTTTGGGAGTTCATTAGTTGTGGCTTTATGTTAACCCATTAACTCCCAAGCTGCCCTTGACTTTGTGTACCTTGTACTGGTGTTGCAGGATGCACTTCCCACATGTCCAGGCCACAGCTCTTCAGCTTTGCTTGCCAGTAAGCAACCGCAGTTGCCAGGCTTATTCATATTGTTCAGTTTAGCCATGGGGAGGGGGGGGAGCACGAATATATTGCGGAGTCATTGGACACATGTTAATACTGGAAACAGTGACATAATAAAGTTCAGCACACAAAGTAAGTGGTGCTGCAATACTGATATTGTAGAACTGTGATTATTAGAAAAACCTTCCTACACCTGAGCAGGTGTGTCACAGAAGTGCTAAGTGTCCTCATGCCTATTTTCTACTGATACTGAACAGTGCATCCAGCTTGGTGTGTTACCTCGTATAAGGCAGTTCCCAGCTTGACTGAGCACATGGATTCTTGAAGCAAGGGGTTGCTTTGTGGTTCTTGAAACAAGGATGCTTGGTGGGTGCTCTTCCATTTCCATTTCTGGCTCTCTCTATCCTTATGTTATATGACTATGATGCAAAAACTTGTACATTGGTGGAAATTCCTCCCTCCTCTGTTTGGGACAGCATCCCTATCCTTAATTTTCAGTCATTGTTATCAGCTTACAAGGCACCTCATCAGGAACCATGAGCAATATTTTTATACCCTACAAGCTGTATAGCGCCATCCACGGAGCGTTTTATCGTAATAAGTTTTTTTCAAAAAGGGTTCACTGAGTCCTGAGATAGAAGCAAATAAAATGTTAAATGCAGTGTTGGAGGAGCTGATCGACTCTCTCCAGAATAGAGGCTTGGCTTTCTATCGTTGCCTTGTCCAGTGAGTGGCATTCCTCTCCTGACTGCTTGTGCATTGAAGCCAAAGGCCAACTCTTATTCTTTTGACACAATTCATTCCCCTGCAACCTCCACTTCGATTCTTTTATAGCGAATAGCTTTCTTTATTTCTTTTGGCCGTTTTCCTGGTTGATGCTTGGTGGTTGCGCTCACGACCGATTCAAAGGCACCGATGCAAAGGGCGCATGCTCTCACGCAACCAAGTTGTAGGGTGCATTTGTCGCCGAATGACAACTAGCTCTGTGAGACAAGCATGCTGTCACGAGAGAGCTTTGAGGCATCGTTTAGGTGCTGTGGTACAGCCTTCCTGTACTCCTGCCAGTCTCATCCTTGTGGCATCTGGCAGCTATGGAGAACTCCATGGCAGGAGAGCAGTGTGGCAGTTCACTTCCACACTGGTGCTCGCACAGCTCAACAAACATGACGAATTGGCTTGTATGTTGTAGCCACTTATACTACTGCTGCAGATTTGCTGGTTAACGGCTCACTTCTCTAAGGAATTAAACAACGAAACAATGAGCTTTACCTAAATTTCCTCGCTAATAAATTTATGCTTTCAAGTGCATATTTTTTTTTTAAAGTAAATAGCTTGCTGGAAGCTTTTGGATACTTGCTTACGTTAACAATCATCGTTGATGGTTTCTGCAGATATTTAAAAAGTATTTCTTTCTTTTACAGCAAAGCTGTTAGGGGAGTTTGCAACGGTTTTCTGTGGCAGCTAGTGGTGGCTGGATTGGTGTAGAATGTGGTATGAAGTAGCAGCACAACCTGTGTTGCATCCCCAAAGTGCCTGTATGACTAGTCCGCTGGAACATGCAGCTGAATACCGGCATCGGCAGTCAGCATGGCATGCAAGCACATGCGCCTGATTTAGTGGAGGGTATACAAGCCGTAAGCTCAGATATAGCGAAGCATTTAAAAAGACTCTGGTACGGCAAAGTATATTCACCGGTACAGTAGAGTTCTCTTAATTTGACTCCGGTTAATTCAATTCCGACCAAAGTTCCCGGCCGGCGCCCATACGTTTCTATGGGTGTAAACTTCCGTCCGATTCAAAATTGGCCCTCGCTGAATACTTCGAACTTGACTAGTCAGCTTCGTCGCGGTGACTGATGCGGTGAAGCATACCAAGAATGGAAATGGGCCTTCGTCACGGGACCTAGCACGCGCTTCTTAATTACACAGGCGCGCACGCACAGTCTCCGGTCACAGTACGAACATCTAGACTCCTATAAGCATACTGGGAGCCACTCAGAGCTATTTCTGACGTTGCTGTGGCGATTTGAGCCCCTCGTTCCGCCCGTCATGCTTGCCTCGTATACGAGACCGTTAACGGGGCCTAGTATGCATTCCTTAATTTTATGGGCGCTCACCTGCCGTGTACCGAGAAGCGGAGAAAAACCATATGTTTTGGGAAAGCTAGCGAAAGGAAAGTAGTAAGATGAAAAAAAAATCCGAAAGGGGAAGTTTAAAGCCAACAAAAGAGCGGGGGTGTACCTAAAACTCTGAAGGTCTGCCTTTAAACTTACTAGGCGTCTCGGTGCTCGTACTGTGACCTGAGACTGCGCATGTATAGGTGTAAAAGTCGCCGCCCCAAGCACTCCGTACAGATGGTTAACCAGCGAAGCTGAAACGTGCGGCCTCGGTGTTTATCACTGGGTTAATTTCGACGGTTCATGAAACGATGGCTTGGTAGGCTGCCGGATCCTCGGTACGCAGTTGCTGCTTACGCTCCGCTGCACGAGCCTGTTCTTGTACCCGAGATGCAGCATCGGCACGGCGTAGACGAGCTCGTTCCCAATTCTGCTCGCGGCGTTGCTGATCGAAAGCTGGCTGCTCCTCAGGAGTACGTATGACGCGTGGCCTACCCATTTCGGAGCCGGAGAGAAACTGCTGCGCGCCCGCTTGGCTGCGACGGAGAGCAACGACGTCACTACAGGCGCAGCCAACCTCGCGTCTCTCTTTTTTTCGCGCATGCGCATGGGGTTTGTGCCGGAGGAGTTTTCGGCGTACAGGCGACAGACGGACAGACGAATCGGATAGCCATAAATAGCTTCGCTGTAAAAGGAACACGTGCTATTAAAATAAACATCATTCACCTCTTAGTATGCTTCACCGCATAACACGTTTGTATTGCGGCGAAGCGAACTTAGACGATTATTGCCAAGCACGTTAATGGCGTGCTTCGGCGCTTCCTGTTTTTTGCTTAATTCGACCCGCCGGGTAATTCGACCAGTTTCGTTGGTCCCGCCAGGATCGAATTAACGGATAGTCGACTGTATTAGTGAAGTGTTTGGAAAAAAGTTGGGTAGATTTGTAATAAACATTCTTTTAAAGCGAAGCTTTCTTTGTCTTTTATTTTTTTATTGATTGATATTTATTACATACAAAGGGTGTGCGAACTTCTTTAAAGAGCAGCTAGACGCAAATGGTTGCATTGGTCGAAAAGTTAGTTTTCTATCAGTTGCTCGCAGCTTGACTTTTCATTCTCAAAGCGGCTGAACAAATCAGCTGCGCAGTGACATTTGTGTATGCTGACACTTATTTTATGTGACGATAACAGTGCGAGCAGACATGAATGATAGGAAATGCGGGACATTTTGGTGTGGTGATGGCCAGGTCGTGCTGGCTGGTGTGACCATTGGTCGCCTTGAGTTTCCCCTTGGTCACCAGTCACGGTCGGGGTGAATGTGCCGGTGGGAATGTGCTCTTACACATCTTCTATGTCTTTGATGTCTGAGTTGCTCGGGTTCGCTTGGATTTACACACATCTGTGAAGTTTTTACCTTCTTTGTGATGATCATCCAATAATTCAATAAATGGGCAATTAGCTGGTCTCTAACTGTGTACACTAAGAGACTGGATGTGGTACAAATATAAAAAATTGGTTTCTGTAGCCATCTGTACTATACCTGCAGTTGTGCCTTTGACCAGCTCTGTTTTCTATAGACGTGTAGTTAACAGTGATGTTGCGCTTATCTGAATCACATGGAACAGCTTGTTACGTGCGCTTTAAAATGCAGGCGAAGTCCAATGATTTCGTCGAAGCACTCTAGCAGCTGTTGTGAGGAATTACGTAAAGAAACAACATACGATAAGTAAATATTCTCACTGCTACAAATATACGCCTTCAAGTGCATATTCCTTTTAAGAAAGTGAAGCTTCCTTTGGTGAACCCTCCAGGACTTTGCTGACCATGGCTGCCTTGCCGAATAGCTCAACACAGGATGGTACACATATAATGAATTCACTAATATAGCCATCTGTACTACCCCTACAGTTGTGCTGGTGACCTGCTTTCTACTCAGCAGAATTCCACAAACATACAACAAACAGTAGCTAAATATTCCTGCTGCAACAAATATATGCTTTCAACATCATGGTTCATTCTTAAGGCAAAGCTCTCCTTGTGCTCCTCCCTTGGGTTTGCCTTGTCTGCTGGGTGGGTATCTCGCCAGGTGAAGTGGGGCTCATCCCGAAGACAGTACAATGGTAAGCTGGGTTGACGCTGGAGACAGTATAATCTATAGTCGAGTGGGTCATGTGGTGAGCTTGTATGGTGGAGTCTTCTGTATAACCTCACACTTTTCCCAGATGTGTCATGCACTTGTCCGTGCTTCGTCGTTCAGGTGGTTGATATGTAATCCTGCTCATTGGAATTTCAGCAGACTCAAAATATGTTAATGCTGTCTTTGACAATCATTATCGATGGTTTATATACATATTTTTGTCTTTGTTTTTCTTGCTACACAGGGCATTTCTACAGGCAATTCTGCATACTCTGCGTTTAACAAGAATCCCCGAGTTCTGTGAGCCACTGCTGGCTATTGTGGTTCACACTGCTGGCCATTTGTGCCCCGCAGCGTGTATCATGCAGAAGCACCATACATGGGATTTAGAAGCACTATACAGGATCCGCTGATTTAATACTTTGCAGGCACAATCGTCATCGCTTGATCTATGCTCCATGCTTGTCTACTTGCAATGCTCAAACCAGGTGTTTGGCCCTTTAATCCTGCCGAAGGAGACCTTCCTGGGATATTTCCAGTTACACGTCTCCCGTCGACCAAAGTCAGCCTTTACCAGTGAAGTTTCTGTACTTTCTAGCTACTACCTCTGTCCACGGCCTCTGTCGAACTTCTTTTCCCTAGGTATCCATTATTTTCCCTTTTGGCTGTTATGTTTCATGCATTACTTGACCTACCCAACTTCACACCTTCGAAAGAATTGAAACCTGGGCCAGTCGTTATACATTCATCTTGAGGACCCAGCGCCAACAGATGAGAGACAGTCGAAGAAAAGTCAGTGCCAATGTTTGTCCTTTCTTCGATCCTCAATCTGGTGGTGCTTGGTCCTCAAGATGAATTCACACCTTCTTTTAATCTTGAATGTTCTGTCCCTAACCCTGTCGTAACCTCTCCATCATTTTTGTATGTACGTCAGTGCGGGTCTGTGCATGTTATTCAAATTACGATAATGCAGGCAACAGAGAAGTGAAAATTAGGAAAATTGCATGTGTTGTCTGGGTGTGAAGGACGTGGGAGATAAAAGGTTAACATAAAAACACTTCATTTGTTGTTCATGTGTTTGATTTTTGACAGCAGCTCTTAATGTCAGTAATATTGTCCTTCAAAAGTAAGGCTCTTTGGGAGATTTATTTTGCTTCATGTGCATGTACTAAGCTTTTATTAAAGATCTGTTATTATTGAAAATTATATGTGCAGCTCAGTGAATGGATTCTGGCAACAGTATACGTTGCTGAATGGATGAGCGATGGTGGTAGGATGAACCCTGGACAGATCTCATCTACTCGTCGATGCTAAAAGAGGCAAATTTGAAAGCCTCAAATAGTAAAGCTGTTTGTGCAACCACATACTTATATGATGAGCAGTTGGGGAACTAGGGATTTTAATAAGGGAACTTCAACAGGGCCTGGGCGAAAAGTATTGTTGTCTAAACGTTGGCTTAAGCCTGAAGCTTTCCATGTTCACCCTCTGACCACTTCATTTCCATCTTCCTGTGAACCCTTGGCCTTGTTCGCATTCACTTTTACGTACTATTAAAAAGCTTGTATGGCTGGAGACATTTCATTCAACTGAACAACAAGTTGAGGTAGCAGACCTACATTATTGAAGTCTTCTGCAATCTTGCTCTAGTATCTCTTGCGTTTGCCAAGTCGAATGAAGTACATTTCTTTGTCACAGGTGGCAACATACAGTGAACAAAGCCATTGAAAATTTATGCCAAGTAGATCTTTAGTTACTGACAACCAGTGTATCCATCAGTTACACTCTGTTGGCAATTAAATCAATATTTGATGTGATGGAAGATGGTGCTGCTGTTGTGCACTGCCATGTGTCAGTATGTGTGTTGGCAAGAGCACTAGATCCTATGTTGTATACCTGCCAAGTCTTGTTTATCTGTATGGTATGCAGGATTTCAGCATTTTGTACGCTTGTAAAGCCAGCAGTCTTGCAGAAAACATACAAGAGGAGAGAGGAAAAAACAGATGGAAAAACAATATGTAGACTGGCTGGCTACTCTGTGAAGGGGTAAGAGAGTACTGCATGATGTGTTGGCAGCTAAAGAAAGATGAGAACAGCGAAAGAAAACACGAACGGTCACATGTCTTCTTCTGCTGTGCTTGCCTTTCTAGTTTTTTTTGGGGGGGGGGGGAGGCTATTTTGTAAGTGTACACCTATTGGACATGTCCAGTTCGTCTGCTGCTGAAGTTCTGATTGGCTGGGCTGGGATACATGTGAGAAGGAGACAGGTGCCCCCAGCTCAGCCAATCAGAACTTCAGCAGCAAACGAAATGGACATGTCCACTAGGTGGACATTTCCAGGATAACCCCTCCCCCTAACACGATTTGAGACTCCACTGGGACATTCAAGTACTAGCCCGGTGACGTGGTGACTCGTCATTATAATTGTCATTGCTTTATATTAACGAGACAAGCTGTTCGATGTACGCAGTTCTCAGCATTTGAATGTGGTGGCAATTAAAGTATAATGTGTGTGGTTGTGGCACGCAGCATGCACATGTGCAGACAGCTTGGCAAACCCGAGTGCTCGGTATATGTTTCCACATCTTAATGTTCCATTTACAGATGTTGGCCAGTGCATTGAACTTTCACACCGCTATATGTCACGCTGCCATATAGTGATGGCCTCTTCGCACGTTGATGCTAGGAAATCACCTAAAGACGATTTTTCTTAGCATTTCATTGGCTCTGCCGGGAGTGTCTTCTCCGAGCTCCAGCAGCAATGACGTGCTGTGCTTCATGGAGTACCCAAACGCAAGCATAGCGGCATTGAGTAACCTCAATCTTGTTAAAACACCGCCCTTCCCTCCAGCATGCACATCGAGCGAGTTTTCAGTGTGTCTGCTGATGTCATAAAAAAAAGAGGGAATATAATCGACAATTTTGTGAAGCAATCTTTAGTGAAGATAATGTGTGAAAGGCTCCAGAAGATGCACTGAAAGATGAAAGGAAACTATCCTAAAAGCAATTGGTTAAATTTTAGTACTATATATGTTGGTCATTCCAACGGGGAATAAATAGGCGTTTGTGAATGTCATACCAAGCCACAGGCGGGACAGAAGTGTTGCTTCAGCTCTTGGTTTCCTAGGCAGAGGATGGAGCTGCAGACGCAGATTCAAGGTACGGAGGCAGATATTGGTAAATTTGTTAATTCTAGCCTCACTGTGCCAGTGTAAGCTCGTGTGCTATTGAGTGAAGTCTTGTAGCTGCATCAGTTCTCACCAATGGTATTTGTATACAGTGGACACCAACAAAGGCACATTAGGCGGCCTTAGATCCATGCAGTCATCACCATTGACAAAGCGACGTACATGTTTCTGATTACGTGGTGATGTGTGATGTCATGAACTTCTTCATTAGGTCCATGGTGAAACGGCCACATGAGACGCTGAAGATGGACCACGAATGTGATGATTCCTGAACAGTGCTGCGAGTTCTGTAACTGTAAATTGTTACAGAACTTGTTACAGAAATTGTTACTTTGTAGCACTTAGCTATGCTTGGGTGGATGTTTCATTTTCCCTTTATTAATTACTTCTGTCCACCTTGTGGGTTTCCGCAGAACTATTGCATCAAACTCTTGCCTTTGCTTTGAGTTGTTGATAAATTCGACTTTGGCCTGCCATCTGCTAGCCGCCTGGTTAGCTCAGATGGTAGAGCAGCTGTCCCAGAAGGGCAGTGGTCCCGGGTTCGAATCCCGGACCAAGACAAATTTTTCTTCAACTGTGAGGCTTTTCTTTCGAGGAACCCATATGGGTTTCCTTTGTAGCACATAGCTACGTTTGGGTGGATGTCATTTTCCCTTTATTAATTACTTCTCTCTACCTTGCGGGTTTCCACAGAACTATTACGTAAATTACATCAAATCTCGAGACATTTAACGTCTTGAGTTTGATATATGGTGATAGACTTGGAGGGGATCAACATTGCACCTTCTGAGCATGAGGATAAAACTGAATCATTCATAAAAGCTTGAATTGATGCAGGAACAGTCGTATGGCCTTTTGGAGAGCTGAAAACATTTCTACTTTCTTTTCAGTGTAGCTGCAGGAATGCCTAAGATATAGGCTTGGAGCTGGATGCATGGTACCATATGGCTGTAGAGATGTCTTGCTGTAGGCGTGAAGCTCGGAAGTAGAGCTGGAGATTATGGAAGTTGGGCAGAGTGTATTATGTGCATCCTCAAAAAAATGTCGGGTATGTATGCAATGATGGGATTATGTGCAATGGCTACAACGATGTGTTTTCATTCGAACAACTTCCGAAAAGTTTGGGCTTACCGTTGCTTTATCTTTGCTCAAATGTCATAACAGTGAAGGTAGCATTTTTCTAGCAAAGCTTGCATACGCTAGCCTGCGTCGGCGATGTAATGATTAAAAAAAAAAAAAACCAGTTGCTCTCAGAGCTGCGCAAGTGCAGGGATTGCTATATATATAAAGAAAGCAATAGACCCGTTGACTGGAGAATCTGCACCGCCGCGATACTGACGTCATTCTCTCCGCCAATAGGAGTCGTGTGTCTAGGTAACGTGAGCGCCACGAGTGTTTCTCGCATCAGGACACTGTCGGAGCTGCGATGCGTCGGCTGCGCTGCGTGCGTTCGGCTGAAGAACAGCCGGCGTTTGATGAACGCCGCCAGGAACTCGCTCGAGAAAGGGCTCATCGTCGGCATGCCGACCTTGCCGGGAGGGAGCGCGAAGCCGAGGCGTTACGACAACGAAGAGCCGCGGATCTCGAGCTGAGAGAGAGTATGTTCACTTGTAGTGTCAATACCGTTTAATAAATACACAATGAATGGAAACCAAAACAAGTTATCAGTGTTGTATTGTGGTGATTCTATACTTACACAAAATTCACACAGTTCATCACACACTCTAGTAATAAGCAAATAAAGTTACACTAAACTTATACGCATTAAAACAAGCATTAAAACACAAGCCGCAGAGCCAATACAAGCTTCGCTTGCACCCATCTTCACAGAGGTCAATTTCTTGATCCGCGTTCAGTAAAATGCACACTTGCGCCCGAAAGGCGAAGCTGTAATAGCAGTAGCAAAATATTAGACAACGACACGAAGTAAGGGTCATTGTTTTATTGGCCATATAAATTGCTGTAACATTCGCTTATTAATTAAATTAACCATCATGGTGTTACCTGCGCACAGTCAAACGAGCAGATTTCGCTCGATGACTGTGTACAATGGCTGCCGCAAATATGGTGTGATGACATAGGTGCCGACTACGGTGAGCTCCGGGGCCCAAGCCCCCTCCGGAGTTTTTCGGGGGAGGGGGTCTCAGCCCTCCCCCCGTCGATGCCGAAGCCTACCCTTTCCACCTAACGTGTCAGAGTTTTTTGTCACCCGCATCATTTGAGGTATCTTTTGACTTGCTTCGACCTTTTCACTTAAAATTTTATTGTGCCTAATAGCTTAATTACTGCATAATTGCTGGGGCGGACGTGCACGGATTTTAATTCATACTTTGCTTTATTTCTTCGAATCCAGACAGTAGGAGTGCGAGCCCATTAGAAGTACCAGCGCCGGCTGCCTCATCCGTATGTGCTTACTTCAGCATTGTTTTAAATTTCCACTGTAAACAGCATGCACATACACGATATGTTCAAATATATACACAGGACAAAGTTTATTATATATTTACAGAGAAGGAGTCGGCCAAGTAACCATTATTCCTAAAGGTATGGATAGCTTATGCCTAGTGAATGAATATGTTGCTGTATGTTTACCTCGCTTTAAAATGCTTTGCGTGCTTTTTTGACCCTGGAAAAAAAAAAAAACCTGTAGATACCCCTTTGGCAGAGTCTTTTATCAACGGCGTGTAAAATGCATGTGAATTATATGTCTCAGTATTGCGTCTCTTTCTAGTAAGCAAAGCTAACTAAAAAAAAAAAACACTTCTAATAATTTACAACATTTATTAGGGATGGAAACATCGTCACTTGCATGCAGGTGTTATAAATACATACAGGGTGTCCCAATTAACTCTCATGTGCACCAAGATTTAAAAAAAAAGCAATGCGTTACTCGAAGAAAACCTAGTCAATATTCTTTCCAGTACAGTGGAGTAGCTGCCAGTAATTTTTTCGTTACTGAGATTTAATTAGGTAATTGTAATTAATTATCTAACTCGAGACATACTATCAAAATTTTCAAAGTGTCAATGAGGCATCTGTAACTGCAGTATACTCGGCAACGTACAGGGTGTCTACCAACCGGGAAAACCGGGAAAACCGGGAATTCTCAGGGAATTTGAACAGTCTGGAAAAACTCAGGGAAAACTCAGGGAATTTGTGCTTCTATCAGGGAAAATTAGCTGTAACTTTATTGAAAGGGAATGAAAGTCGTGGTAATACTGGCTCCAGTAACAGAGGAATCGCAACGAATCGTCATTGACGCCGTGTCATCGGCACGATGTATTGCCAGAGTAGTTAATGACCGATTTCGTAGACGTCCGATTTTTCGGACATGCCCGATAATTTGCACGGCTTTGCGGCACCACCACGTACTCCATATAGTCAATGTATATTGCCCTGACTGCAGGTCAGAAATGGCATTAATCAAAGCCGCCACTGCCGCTATTTTGATTATCTCACCGCCTCGAACCGGCACTCTCGCACGCAGATCCGCTGGAAGCCGTAACCACCACCGCGGCAACGTTAGGCCTAGCTGCTTCTATGTTCGCTATTAAGCTTCTTGCCGTGCGATGCCGTGTTTTTCATTGAAAGAATTCGTCGCTGTCAGCAATGGCACCGACTCCGCATTTGTAATCCTCGCGATTGGCTTTGAAGCTCGCAGAGCACAGCGCGTTGCGTAATGCCAGTCTCCGAAAGTTAGCTTCGCCTCAGTACAGTAGTGTTAAGCGGTGAAGCACAAGCGTGGGAAGGGGCAATTGTCACGGGCCACAGTATGTATTCCTTAATTATACACACGTGCACCCCCATCTCCTGTCAGAGTACGAGCACCGATATGCCTAGTAAGTGTACTGGCAGGCCTTAAGAGCTTTTTCGGGCGTGCCTGGGTCAATTTCAGCCCTTAAGGGTAGTTAAAGACAGGCATTCATTACTTTTGGACTGCCCGATTTTCGGATGTTTTTGCGGCCCCTAGGGAATCAGAAAAATCGGACGTTGACTGTACAACTGACCAAGAGGATGCTTCAAATGATCCATGTGGTGAAAGCGTGGTAGAAGGAGGATGAGAACAGAAAGGACCGACGCACTGAGGAATTAAATTAACGGAAACGGAAGCGTGCCGCCGCATTCTTGAAGGAGCTTGAGCTACAAATATCTAAGTGTTGGTAGACGCCGAGATGCAGATGTCCCTCATCCAAACCAAAATAAACTGTTTTAAGCAGTGAAACCCAACACTGAGATGTTGTGTACGGGCAGAGAGTATGTCAGGACAGTTGAGGTTGACTTCCCAGCTGCTGAGAGAGAACCTTAGTTGTGACAAAGTTCAGGCCTCATACAGATGAGCTTGCTATCATTTGATAGAAATAGCTCATATTAAAAAAATATTTACTTATGTATGCATCTCCTTTTCATTAAAATGTCGACTCAATTTGGAATGGGTTTTACCATTTCTTTCGCTGTGCATTTTACTAACACCTTCCTTCTGTTTTATTTTTAAATAAAATAGATATTACTCCTTACTATTCAAACTGGATTAAGTCATTTTTTTCAGCATGCTTACTAGAGAGTGACAGCATCGGACAACGTAGTGTCAGCCTCTCTTGACGTAAAACAAAGTTCTGGCTCATTCAGGGAATTTTGCAAAGGTGCTCAGGGAAAACCTGGAAAACTCAGGGAATTTGGAAATGTCAACTTGGTAGACACCCTGACGTACTAATTGCGTACTATTTTTTTCCGACTGATAAATAAACCCTACGAAATATGGTGAATACCACGTGACTGCGCTTCCACCCGCATCATAAAGCAGCGCCTTCAAACAGGCTCCTTCTGTGTTAACCAGAACGAAATGAAGGAAATAAAGAAAAAAACACCGCCCAAGTACTCCGTAAAGATGGTTAACCAGCGAAGCTGAAACGTGTGGCCCCGGTGTTTGTCACTGGGTTAATCCCGACGGTTCATTAAACGACGGCTTGGTAGGCTGCCGGGTCCTTGGTACGCAGTTGCTGCTTGCGCTCGGCTGCACGAGCCTGTTCTTATACCCGGGCTGCAGCATCGGGACGGCGTAGACGAGCTCACTCCCGGGTGTGCTCGCGGCGTGCTGATCGGAAGCTGCCAGCTCCTCAGGAGTACGTATAGCGCGTTGCCTACCCATTTCGGAGAGAGAAACTGCTGCGCGCGCACTCAGCCACGACGGAGAGCAACGACGTCACTACAGGCGCAGCCAACCGCGCTTCTCTCTTGTTTTTTCGCACATGCCCATGGGGTTTGTGCCGGAGGTGTTTTCGGCGTACAGGCGACAGACGAATCGGCTAGCCATAAACAGCTTCGCTGTAAAAGTAACACCTGCTATGCCCCGCAACAGAGGCATCTTTCACCGCTTATATGCATATACAGCTTCGCTGTAAAACATCGTGATCGTACTAGTACTTTATCAGCCGTGCCTCGGCCGAAGCAACACGGCCCGTTTGGTGTTAGTTGGAAACAAGCTGTGATAGCTGTTGTCTTAGCGTAAAGTGCACGGATGGTTTTTTTTTTTTTTTTTGCCACCAGACCAATCACCACAAAAGCGAATTGACAACGTCAGTGCAAATGTTTAAATGTGCGTTTTGTTTCGTCCCAGTCGCCATGTCTTTCTCTAATGCGCAGAACGTAAAAATGATCCTTGCCTTGGGAGCTGCAAATGAGAACAAGAGGAAGGCCTCAAATATATATCAGTCATAGAAGTGTGGCGGACCAAACGCGTCGACTATCATCAGAAATGATGAAAACCTGAGACAATCCGGCAACTTCAAGAAACAGCGTCGTCGGACTCCATCTTTGTGTCCTAGCCTACGCACGGATGTAATAGCATTTATGGCCTCAAACTCTCATGCTAGCGTGCGAGACGTTGCCGCCCAGGTACCAATTTCCAAGTCATCAGTTTGGAGGATTCGAAACGTCGGCCTTTCACCCCTACCACCTTAACCAGCACTGATGCTGTAGAATCGTCTAGATTTCTCGACTTGGGTCCTCAGAAAAGCCGATGAGTCACCGGACTTCTTGAGCAACATCATGTGCACAGATGAAGCCAATTTTCACAGAAACGCCCAAGTAAATTTGCATATTGCACACTATTGGAGTGACTACAATGCATACTTGGTAAAGCGCAATCGGCACCAGTACCAGTGGTCGTTCAATGTGGGGTACGTAATTTGCGCTGGTGCTATCAGTCCCATCTTCGATCACACTCTGACTGGACAGCGTTACGTGGACGAAATCCTTGGAGTGGTGGATGAGCTTCTCAGCGAAATTAAGTACCGCTGTCCCGTCTTCCACTTCTGTGATATCAGCTAGATGGGGCGCCAGCGCACAGCAACAGCCGAGCACGAAACAGGCTGGATGGGACTTTTCATGCGCAATAGATTGGAAGGCACGCGACTGTAAATTGGCCGGCTAGGTCACCTGACCTATCTCCACTCGATTTCTTTTTTTGGCATTATGTGAAAGATCGTGCTTACACGATCGAGATGGATGTCAGATTGGCTAAAGACAAGCATAACGGATGTCTGCCGTAGGATTCGAGCGTCGGTCATCAAGAAAGCCACTGAAGATGTAATAAAGCGGAATCAGCACTGCGTAGCTGCAGAACGAGATCTATTCGAACACGTCTTCTAGGCAGCAGCTGGTGTTCAACGGCGCTTACTAATTCATAAATAATTAGGGCACACTGAAATCTGATGTATCTTTTTTTTTTTTTTGTGCAGGCGTCCCTATTGCCAATTCGGCTCATTTAGAAGTGGTTATTTTCCCTTTTTCAACACGGGCCGCTTCCCGGTCTGTTCGCTTTTAATTTATGCCACGAACCTGTTTTTCCAGCACGTATACACACTCGTGAAAACTAAAACCGCCACCTTAATTTGGCTTTGGTCCGAAGCAAATTTCTAGCGCGAAATATAGCTGCGCGCATACTCGTTCGATGCGGTGTGAGCAAATCCGGGATTTTTGAAACGTTCTATGCCTACTCCGATGCTTTTCGCATTTCGTGCGTGGTCAGAGCGGCGCTTCGCTCCGTTATCAAGGGGCTTTTGTTATCAATGTGATCAGTCGGCCTTGAGAGACGTGTGACGTATATAGAGAGGAAAGAATAGCTGCAAAGCCGCGAAACCTGCTGATGGTGCTCCTTCGGTACCACATCAATAGGATGCGCTGTCTCTTCGGGTTTGCGACCGGCAATGCAGTTGCTTTCAATCAGCTTATTTGAGGGTGCTGCTTTATGATACGGGTGAGAGCGCAGTCACATGATATTTTTCATATTTCGTGAGGTTTGTTTGCCAGTCAGAAAAAATTGCACGCCGTTAGTACGTCGCTGAAGATACAACAGTTAGGTGGCATTTTAGGGTGACTGGGGGTGCCTACATATGCCTCTTTGGCACTTTGTTAATTAGGAGATTATTTCTCGAATTATATAATTAATTGCAATTTTGAATTAAATTGCAGGAACGAAAGAATTACTGGCGGCTATTCCACTGTACTGGAAACAATATGCACTAGGTTTTCTTCGAGTAAGGCAACTGCTTTCTTTTTTTTTTAGTTTTGTGCATGATAGTTGGGGCACCCTGTATAATTCACTCAGTAACCAAAATGAAGCCATGCCGGATTCACTCGAATTGAGAATCAACAGCAGTCATGTGCAGGAGCGCTTACACTTGGACTCACAGAAAAAGATAGAGAGAGAGAGAGGCTGCAGTTTCGCCGGAAAGGCGAAGCAGTATTAGTGATAGCGAAGTATACGACAACTACACGAAGTAAGATTACACCGCCGAGAGACGTCAGATTTTTGGTGGTGGGAGAGGACTCAGGCTGTGAAATTGAACTGTCTCCTACTATGAGGTCTTCTAAATTCTCATATAAGGCCGTCACTACAGTGAACAATTCTTCGAGGTCGCACGAAGTTTCTTCAAGTGCAAGATATATATGTATATATATATATATATATATATATATATATATATATATATATATATATATATGGGGTTCAGAAAGCTGGTCCAGCCTCCGCCGGAAAAAATGAAAACTTTCCGCCTATGAAGGGAACGCTTCCTGCTTCCACTAGCTTTAACTCGTCTCCGAAGCTTGAGATTACGCGACCCCTCCAACTCTAGGCGCGTCAGAAGAGTGCTGTTAAGAATGGCCGTACGGGCCAGCTTTCAGCCCGCTGCACGTGTTTCAAGCCCACCAGTTCGGAGAACTGCGAAGAGCCGACAGTCACGTGGCGCGTGATCAACTCCGGAAATTGGTACTTGGCCGCACCACCCGGGACAAAGCAGTTCTACGAGGCCCTCTGACGTCGGCACTGAAAGCTGGGCAGTACCGAGAACTGCGGATGACCGGCAGCCACGTGGCGCGCGGTCAGCTCAGGCATGTGGCACTCCGCCGCGCCACACCAGACGGAGCAGTTCTACGAAGCCCTCGGTCGTCGACTCCGGAGCCTTTGTGTGTATGGTTTCGCACCTGTGTGTTTGCGTGTGTTTGGGCGATAAGCGATAGTGCGGGGCGGCGACAAGTTTACAATGCTTGGACGAACCTTCCCGACCATTCCTGCTCCGACATACCCCATCCTCCAAGTCGGCACACCTCATCCTCCAAGCCGGCACACCTCACCCTCCATTCCTGCTCCGTCCTCGTCCGAACGATGACGTCGAACTATGACGTCAAGCGGAGAGCTTATAAGCAGCGTTTGCCGGCTGCTAGGGTGTGCTCGTGTCGTACTCGTTGTCGGGAGCTGAGTGCTCTGTCATACTAGAAATGTACTAGTGAGCTGTGTGCTCGTAAACTGTTTGCTGTATGTTAGTTTTGCGGGCTCCATATGGGAGTCGCGCTAGTCTGCCAATGTATTTTGCTTAAAACTGTTAATATGTAAATAAATCCGCCGAAGGTGACCTCGAAAATGCAGCGCAGGGTCCACGCTTCCGATCAGTCGCGCGGACAGCCATGCGCAGCCACGGCCGGACTAAAGGAGGCGCGCACTTCATCACAATATCATGCGCTGTAGTCACCCGTCCCCCTCCCCCCTCTCTTCCCAACTCCCACTTGCATGCACTTGATTGTTATATATGCGCATCACTTCCTCTTCTCTTGTTGCCATCTATACGACGTCTTTCAAATTAACCGACAGCTCGCACCACCTATCTAATGCGTCCTGAATATATACATTCTGAATGAACACAAGATACGCGTACTTGTGCTCTCGACTCGGCTGGTCCTGTGTCCAACTCGCTCCAGCTGCAATACAACGTTGATCGCGTGGCCTCCAATACTAGACGAGTGGGAGGGGCATGAAGCCACCGTCCTTCTCGGCTCACCCTCTTTCCCTCGCACCCACAGCACATGGCGCGCGGGATACAATCTTATCGCGCTTGCAGTTGGTGGGCGCCTGGCGGCCGTCGTAAGGCGCCGGCATCGCGCTGGCGAACAGCGCTGCCAACAGCAGCAGTAAAAGCAATGACACGTGATGCAAACGACGGAGTAAAGCCGCACTCGGCGCTTCCAGGGATATTGCACTGCGATTTCCTAGGCCTGGCGAACTGAAAAACGTATTTTCATACGTCTGGCTCTCGAGAAAGGTAGCCACTTGTACTAGGCAGGTCACTTTAATGGTGTCAGGTGGTATATAAATCAGAAAACGATCGCAAACTGCGGCGCCAAATGCATCCCGCAAACAAAGCTCTGCGGCAAGCTAATATGACGTGGAACTCCACCAGTTTGTGTTATTTTGCTGCGCACATTAATATTTTCGTGTATTTAATGCACGTAGATTGGCGAAGCAGCACTAAAATCATACACAAGGAGGGACGTACGTCTCTCCCCCCCCTCCCCATTCCCCTAGTTTTTTTGTTCTGTATCGCCGATCAAACACTTGTCGATATGTTTTCCGTTCTTTGTCCGATTTCTTTCTTTTTTTTTTGGTAGGAGAACCATCGGCGGCGGCCGGTGCATATGAAGGCTGGCGTTGACAGCGAGTTCAAACATGCCACTGCGGTGACGTTCGCCGACAAAGCAGAGAACACGTACAGAGTCGTGTACCAGCCGCAGCCATAGCTGGTGGAGTTGCGAGCAGAGAACCTGTACCCCAAAAGAAAAAGACTGAACCGCTACAAAAAAAAAAACGCAATATGACGACTCTGCGCGTTCGCTTTCGCCATGCTCCGGAGCCGTCACACCTGCTGAACACGTACAATTTCCTTGGAACACGAAGTTCTTGTGAATGAACGGCTTCATTCTTTATGTTACAACTAGACAAAAGCAGAGCAGCATCAGAAATTTATTTATCATTGCCAGCGAACCGCACATATCCAGGTTTTTACGCCGTTCATAGCTGGTGAGGCTGCGTTGAAAACCGAAAGAACTGAATGGCCTCACCAGCTTCACAGTCATGTTTGGATACAGTTCGTGTTCGTGCGCACAAAAAAAACATGTTTGTTCGGATTTCGTTCTACGGGATATTTCCGCAAGGCAAAGCAGAAGAAATGAGGGAACATAACCAACCAACGTAGCTGGCGGCTGCGCCTGCTGCACCCGGCCCGGCCGTCGCATGCCATCATATTCGCGGCGTCGCCTCATGAAGGCGCGCCACCGGTCCAAACTCGTCCGCGTCCGGTGCCTATGCGGAACATCACGGCAACGCCGAAGACGACGGCGAAAATTCGCTGGAGCGTTCATATAACTGCTACCGCAATAAAAGGAATGGAATCGAATGAAAGGAATCGTTACATTATACACCTGCCCGCGCCACTGTATGCACGCTCCGTCGAATTTTTCCGTCTGACCATCCCTTCTTGCTTCTCGCTGTCCAGGGTCCAGTATTCGGCTTGCTGAAGCCCTGCCTCTGCCGTGGACCTTCTTATCCAACTGAAGGGGAAGGAGGATGTTTACTCCTGATGGGATGCAGGCGACCGCACCGCTCGTCGGGGCGACGCGTGAACTTAGCCTCCTGCGCTGCAGCTGTTCACGTTGTCACGGCGTACTTCAGAAGTTTCGTTGAACGGAAGGTCGGGATAACGTGCAACGTTCCGGCGATGCAGTCCTCGCGCGAAATTCAAGGATGTAAATTTTGACCTTTGTTCTCCCAGTCCCTTTTAAGAGGAAGTTTTAGCTCGGAGGCAACTCCTATTTCCCCATTGATATACGTGTAAAACGCTGAAATGTTTCTGTGAGACAACCGCTGGACGTATCTGAATGAGATGTGTTGCATTTCAGAGGGGTATCTAAATTATAGTGGCTATAGGAAGCAGAATTTAATTTTGTGACCTAATTTATTTCACAAATATCAATATTTTGATAGTACAAAAAATATAGAAGCGCAAATTTTAGAAATCTAATTTAGCACCAAAAACAGAAGTCGCGCAGCTCTATAAAGTGCACCTGTTAGACCATCTAAAGGGGAGAAATTTGGTGTACGAATTTACAGCCTACGTGAATTTTTTAGGATGTTCACGGGAGTCATGCAAAAGTCCTACTCGCATATTAGTGGTATATGTTTCAGAGTGATTTGTATTACATCAATTTTGACCGCTTTAGATGTGATATTAGGTGCGCGCGCCGCGAGCGGCCGCGTCAATCTGCGGCGCGTTCAGCGATTGAGGGAACGGGAGGTTGCGGGCCATTTTCGGGCGTCGAAGGCCACACTGGGTTGATCGCAGGAAGAAAAACGTACGTAGTGGCAAGATAAGCAGAACCAACGTCACGCTATTATTCGTAATCGTCACAAGATCAGGCTACAGCTGCGAAAGCCAGGGACACTTCGATCCAGTTATGCTCGCCCGCTTACATGACGTACTGAGTTGTACTTAAGCACACCGCCGTTTAAGCACGGTCTTATTGCGAACAAGGCTCGTGCGTGGGAGTAGAAATGTAAACGAGTGAACTGTATCTTTCGGGCCGAGGGTTCATATAATAATTTTCCGTAAAATGACGCTTCAGGGCAGGTGTATTTCCCGTCAAACTCCTGACCGATAACTCGTACACTGCTTCCTTTCTAAAAGCGCATTGCTGTCATTAAAGTGATACTAAAGGGAAATTAATTAATTAATTAGTTTACACAATATATACCAAGTTACGCTAGGTTCCCGAATAGCACTTTTGGGACACTGAAACGTCACTGAAACCGCCAGTATTACGGCGCTCAGAGAGTTGGTAAGCAAATGAAGGAGGGAAAACAAGACATGGGCGGTGACGTCATGTTGCAGTTTCCCGGGAAGTCATGGATTTGGGCAGCGTCTACCTGTGACTAATTAGCATATTGTCGATTAAAAAAAAGAATTTTAGATTGCGTTCTAATGGAACCAGTTACTCAAGGTAGTGAATATCGATAATTTTCTTGTCCCCCAAAACAGGGTAAATGTGCGAAGGTACTCTGAAATTTGTGACGTAACACGACGTTCCGGAGATGCAGTTCTTGCGCGAAGTTCAAGAACGTAAATTTTGACCTTTATTCTCTCCGCCGGTGAGCAAACATGTCTCGCTAAAACGGAGTCATGAAATTATACTTAACGACTCTAAATAATTGATTTGGCGTTGCTCATGAATGTTCCTTTAAGCCCCCCTGCTCGCAACGGCAGATGAGATGACGAAGTTGTGATTTGACCAGCGTTGACAGGGAGTCTAAAAAGAGCCGCAACTACAACATCAAATTCGTATACTCTTTTGAGGCATGAGGGCGGAGAATTTGCAGGCGTCTCTCAATCAAGCGTGCCACGTGGGATGGACTCGCACGCCATCTGCGAAGAGACGCCAGCAGCCACGCCACAAAAGGCCACACTGGCGGTGGCGTCTCGCGTAAATGCCATTGCACACTACGTCTCGCCCGTGCACTCCCGTTCACCTGTAAAGCGTGCACCGCCACACGCATACTGAAACTGCGGTGAAGATGCCAGCACTTCGTTGACTTCATGTCAGGATGCTGCGTGAGACGGAATTTCGTAAGAGGATATTTGCGTGTAATCATCATCATCATCATCATCATCATCATCATCATTATCATCATCATCATCATCATCATCGGCGTCATCGTCGTCGTCGTTGTTGTTGTGTCTGCCGAAAGGGACACTACGTCTGCTCGCTTGAAGAGAAGGAACGAAACAAGGAAAAGAGAAGGGGTGGAAATGAGATAATGGGGGGGGGGCGCAGTCTAACGCGCACAGAGCATAGATACAGGGGAGGAGACTGTAAATTCATGAATGGACGATTGCGCCGGAAGCGTGACGTGTTGGTTTGTTGATGCAGCATGCAACAATATGCTGGTAACAATCAGTACCAGTTCGAAAGTGGCAATAGAGCCACGCAAACGCACTCTGTGGTCGCGTACGTTGTACGCTAGTCAGAGTAAGCTCTATGCGGCGTTTTCCAGACGGCAATGCATGGGCCAATTTCCTGAAGTGCTGCAGGGTAGCTTCCAGCAGAGCTGCACCAGAGGGCAGGGATTTGTTTTTTTTCCTTTATCTTTTTGCAATCAATCAACATCTAGTTGTATAATGTCCCTAACCTCCTTAAAACGACAATCTTATCTTATCTACAATTTACTCCTTACAGGGCACTGTTATGTCCTACTATGCAGTAGTGGAAATTCTCAAATCTCAAAGTGCAGTTGATCTTGGCATTATGCTATACTGTAACAAGCTCGATGCGAATCTTCTGTAGTTTCTGCCCAAACTCCGTCGTGAGGTAGTCATCGTTCTTCGATGTGACCAAAGTGCGCTGAATAACAAAAGCGGGAACGTTATTCGACAGGCTTGGCTTGCTCCTCCACAGCCACCGCAACCAATAGGTGCGACAACATACAGCAGTGAACAAAAAGATACGATATTTTGCATTTGGGTCCTGTGAGCTAAGCTGCTCAGAGTAACGGTGCTGCGTTATGCCATACCTCTAGCCTAAAACAATATTCTCTCGAACACACACTGCCATCGTACTTTATTCACACACAGTCCACCGTGCACGCAACTTGCGTATTGCAAGAACGTATGAGAAGGAAACCGTAATATCAACCCATAGTGGAAACACATGCTCGCTGGTGAGATAAATTTTAATGACAGGCGGGGAGGTTAGCCAAGCAAAACGTTTGGAGTGCTACTACAGGTTTAATACATAACAAGAGATCAAATGACAAGAAAAAAGCACTCGCATAAAATCTCGGAAAGGGGCAGCAGTGAGCTCCATGAAATGAACAAAGTGAAAAGTGCAGCTTTATGGCACCGTCAATCAATAAAATGCTATCAATCTCTATCCTTTCGGCTACACCGCAGAGGTGGATAACATTTTGTTATTGACTGTGCCACAAAGCTGCACTTCTCACTTTGTTCATTTCATGGTGCTCACTGCTGCCCCTTTTCAAGATTTTATGCGAGTGCGTTTTGTTTTTAATGCGAAGAATTCTTTCCTCATTCTTGATAGTTTGTGGTAGGTAGGTAGGTTCCAGTCTCGCCTCAGTTAAAAAAAAGATAATGTCTGACTGATGTGGGAGTCGCGCTTCTGCCTTCGAACACACAGCCCGGCTGCTCTAAACATCAGGCCCCGAATTTTTTTTCTTTCCGTGGAATTAGGTCACGATCGCACGCGTGCTCGTCTCGTTACAAAGCCAACCAGCTCTTTGAAATACTCGGCGCTTGCACCACGTGCCACTTTGTCGTCGTCTTGTAGCAGGTCGCGCTTTGAGGCACCGTGTGAGACTGCACTTTCTCCAGGACCGGCCCACTCTGCCAATTAAGTACTTTCATCGTAGCAGCTTACGTTACGTTTTAACATTTCTTTGCCCAAGTACAAACGAAATCGCCATTTTAACATGCAGCACGTGAAATAGCACGAAATAGCCAATAGTACGTAGTCGCTGATACACTCCGTGATTCTCTAGCTCCCTTGTTATACATTCTTGGCATACGCAAGTTGTGCACACAGTGGATGGGCTATACTGTGCGAATAAAGTACGATGGCAGTGCGTGTTCACGAGACTGTTGTCCTAGGCTAGCGGTCCGGCATAACGCGGCATTAATATTCTGAGCAGTGTAGCTCACACGACCCATATGCATAAAATATTTTTTGTTCACTACTGTATCTCGCACCTTGCTCAAGGTACCTTTTGCGTACCGTCAAAGAGTGAGCTATAGTTGGCTGTTTAAGATCCAAGATATAAGAGCGCGACTTGAGGTAAGTCGCGCATACCCTAATTTCAACAACGGTAACTCGGAAGGATAATTTTTCTTAGTAAGTAGGAGCATTCGGCGCGACTTGAGGTAAGTCGCGCATACCCTAATTTCAACAACGGTAACTCGGAAGGATAATTTTTCTTAGTAAGTAGGAACATTCGGCGTATAAAGTGTTTGCATAGTTTAATGAAATATGGAAAAATAGCTGAAAATAAATAATCCATAACAGTTAAATACGAATAATAAGAAGGCACATGTGACGCGAGTCAAGAAGCTATAGGCGTTTTAAAAAGGGAGCAAAACAAGAAAAAAGCATTTTTATGGAATAAAGCAGTATGCCAATGTAATGTAAAGGATACATCGTTACTGCTAGGTAATCTGCGTGTATTCAGATAAGGTATTCGGATCGCAGCACCTAAGCGCTCAGCGATTTTTATTTATATTGTTTATTTAGACGTACATTGTCTGGGATGAAGGGGCTAAAGGCAGAGGCAACTGCCCGACGAGGCACTCTACCCGCGCATTGCCCAGAGACGGAAAGCAACAATAACACAGCCAAACAACACAGAAACATTAAGTAAAAGTATACGCAAAATACAACTAAAACAAAAGAAAAAAAAACGGCAGCGTGTTACACCCCTGTAACACGCGAAGGCGAAAGCCTGCTGCACACGTTGTAATGCACGGAGTTATACGATCGGAGGGGTCAGACTTCTTGCGAGACATAACGAACCGCCGTGTGAAGTAAACGTGTGGCGCTGTAGGTCGACCTCCTCAACGACACATGCGAGCACCTAATGCACTACCTACAGCTTCTTTCGTTCTTTCTTGCTTCGTTTTTTTCTTTGTTCTTTCTTTCCATCTTTCTGTCATTTCTTCATTCATATTCAGCCATTGCACCTTTGCTTGCTTGTGAGGTAGGAGCCATTCCTAATGACGATATTTTTGCGCCACTGATTGTTTGCATAACTGGACTGGACGGCGCCTTTTTGGTGCATGAGCCAATGCAACGAGCAACTTAAGGCTTTCGCCTTAAAGAAACACGATACTCGGAGCGCATGGCTTCCGGTGCTTTTGTGCCACAGGTGGGCGCTGGAGACACCGAGCTGATACATTTTAGTGTACGATGAAAGCGAGAACCTTCGTGATGCATTGTGACTGCATTCGGTACCCCAGCAAATCACTCAGCCTTCACCGGTGGCGCAAGAAGGACCGGCTGCCATGCGTTCTGATTATTGCGTTTAATTGCTGAGCACTGCACATGCGCTATTCGTGCAAGACTCCAGAAAGAGCCATATAACGTCCATCGCAAGGTTCGTGCGTGGTCGAGGGCTTAAAATGTCGCTGGAAAATTGTGCTAGTTTACGAAGAGACATCCCGTGCTATGACCCGAAAGCAGATACGCTATACGTCGGCAGTCGCAAATTCTGGCGAGACATTTCGTAGACAGCTGACGTGGTCGCCACATACAGGGTGTCCCAACTAACATGGGCCATGATACTAAAAATGGAAAAAAAATATGTACGAGGATTGGATCAATGGTGTTCCGTCGGCCATTCGGTGTCGGCAAACCGAGGCTAATGGCGTACGTGTTCAGGGTGTTCGCAACTGGGTCTGTGCCCATTCTTGGTCACTCCCGCGGAACATGTATGTACCACACTCTTAAAAAATCTTTCGAAGTTTCTGAAAGGCTTCGCCGAATCGAACCCGCGTCACACGAGTCGCTCAAGCACAGGAGCCTGACCCTTCAGTGTGCTGCGCCACGAAAGCGCGCGAGCACCGAGGAAACAATCCGCCTTTTTCATTTCACTGTACTACCCTCTGCCGCACGGCGCTGCAAACGTTTTGGAAGGGCGCTGGGGCATTAAAAAACTAAATTTGGGAATTTTACGTGGCAAACCAACGATACGCTTATGAGACACGCCGTATAGTAGGGGACTACGGATTCATTTTTTCGCCAACTCTGGGTTTTTTAACGTGTACCCAATGCACGGGCGCTTTTGTATTTCGCCCCCATTGAAATGCGACCGCCGGGATTTGATCCCGTGTCCTCGGGTTTAGCACCGCACAACGCCAAAGACGCCGTGGAGGGGGCCGCGGGACTTTCGCGTGGTGATTTGTGTGCGTGCGCCAACGTTAAACGTGGGCGTGTACGCTTTCTCGATCGCGATTAATTATTAATGGCTTCTCCAGGGCAACATGTTGTCCTTGGAAGCTTCGTAGCACTCACCGACTACTGGGTGAGAAGCCCTGAGCACGCACGTGTGCAAACAGAGTGGCCAATAGCCCGCCGACTTCTTTTTGCAGACGCGGCTGCCGTGGAATATGTTGTCGCTGATGTCTGCACACGCAGGTCTCTTTTATTGTCCTTTTTACTTATTCTCTGGACAATTCGCATGAAGAAACTTTACAGCGCAGCTTCCAGCGTCTGATAACCCAGATTTATTTCTTCTTCTTTTTCATCAGCAAGTACTGTCACCGCTCGTCGTTTGCTTGAAATGTAGTGGGAACAGCGCAGGCACTGATATAGAATAATATGGAAATCGGGTGCCCTAGCCACACCCAAGCGTGGGGGGACGCGAACTTCATTGTGGGCCCTTCGCTCTCTTTTGCGTTCGCTGTGTGTTCTTTTGTACGCCCTGTGGTTTGCGTCTCGCAACGCCTTTAAAGCCCGCAAAGCCTTTAACAGCTAGCTAACGTTAGCTGGGGCACCCTATATAATTCAAGCGACAAGCAAAAAATGAAACGTTTGGGAACTGCTTAGACTGCTGTCTTTCGTATCATCTTATATACATTCAAAAGATAGTAAAATTCAACAAACTTGCACGTGTTAAAAACACTTACTACAAGTACGTGAAAAAAAAAGTCCTCACTAAAATATCGTTCGGAAGTCCTCCTGTTCTTGGCTCCACAGGCGTGCTTTTCGAAATGGAGCACGGACGTCAAGGGCAGAGAGCCTACCCGACAGTAATCGCGAGTTCACGTCAGAATCAGGGCAAAACCGATAAAACGGTATTCCTTTTAATGAATAGCAGCTTTGACAGCCTTTCCACAGACAGTGATGACCTGGTCGGTGCCATTATATTGTTCAAGGCGCTGAATGCTCTTTAACAGTCAGCATTTGAAACGGGGATGCAATTAGGGACCGTCCTGAGATGTCTGAGTCGGCAAGGAACATTTTCCCGCCGTTTTCGACATACTCCCTGAAGCCTTGTACAACGTTCTTCTCGTTCACGCGAAGCCTCTGTACTATAGACTATATAGACTCTGTACTTAGTACTCGCCGTAAAGGACATCGATATCATCGGGCCACGAGGATGGGTTCAGCACCTTTGTGTCGCCAATGAGCTGTTTGTAAGCAGCGACATTCTGTTGAACAACGGCGCTACTGCTTCCGCGAGAAGTCTGGGTGGTAAGAAGCCGCCGCGTCCTCATGTCGTCGGCCAAGCTCTAATAAAATTGCGTTGGATTTATAATCCTGTCGCATTCCCGGTCTTGGTGCAGTTTCACGCCGTTGAACGTCGTCACCTTTTCTGCTTCGCTGGCTTCAAATGCATGTTTCCCTTGTCGGAATTTTCTGGTCTCGAAAACTGCTGTCTGCCGTGGCACTATATTCTGCGCCTCTGGCAACGTGATTCCCGTATTCTGTAAGATCAAAGAAAGTTCACGGAAAGCTCGGCCAAACTGTCACAAAGGAGTGACGGATTATGTGCGCACTCAACCGACGACAACCTCTCTGAGAGCCCCTTGTAGCGCGCCTGCTCTTTGGGGTCTCGCCTAGGATCTCGGGATCTGTTCAAGAGACCGTGCAGCGTGGGGTAGAACGTCATCACTGTATGCACCGATCTAAAGCTGGTACCCACACACCTGGTATCTAAAGATTTTGCATTCCTGAAAACTGACATGTTCAGATCTTTTGCACAGCTTTACAGTTCCTGCGGGTTTTCGGGGAACTGCTGTACAAGCAGTATAACTTATCTGCGAAGATGTTAAAGTGGTTGCTCCCTTTCACATCTCGAACAGAGTCTCCGATTGCAAGTTCTAAGCGTTGCGCTGAGCAGTGCCATGTTATGAGGTGAGAGAATGAGTCTTCAAGGAGCTTAGCTACGCCCGACTGTTTCCCGAGCATAACTGATACTCTGTCCGTAGTCAGCACATCCAGCGTAAGACCGTGGGAACGCAAACACGTAAGTGAGGCATCTTTTATTCTAGCAGCTGTTGCGTCCTCAGCTTCCACGAGGTCCAGAAAGACTGTGATTGGTTCTGTGTTCTCGAAGCGACAGCGCAAATACACAATTAGCGTCGAGTGCTTACTCATCGTTGTGCTCTCGTCGATTAGCACAGATAATTTCCCGCCGCCTTCAATGATGGTTTTGCACTTCTCGCGCATTTCTTGCCCAGTGTGGTCGATATTGGAAGCAAAGTAAAAATTTCTGCGCAGAATTCTTCCCAGGACCACGCCATTGGCGATTTGCATGGCAGTTTCGTCCCCGAAGTCGCTGAATGGATGGCAATTCTTGTCTTTCTTGTGAGCAATGCGAAATATATTTTTTGTTTCTTTCGCGTGTTCGCTATGCTGCTCCTTGAAGACTTCTTCGAGCTTTCTTTTCATTGCAGTCTTCTCGAATTCCAAAGACCCGCCGTGGTTGCTCAGTGGCTATGGTGTTGGGCTGCTGAGCACGAGGTCGCGGGATCGAATCCCGGCCACGGCGGCCGCATTTCGATGGGGGCGAAATGCGAAAACACCCGTTTACTTAGATTGAGGTGCACGTTAAAGAACCCCAGGTGGTCGAAATTTCCGGAGCCCTCCACTACGGCTTGCCTCATAATCTATGGAAAGTGGTTTTGGCACGTAAAACCCCACAATTCAATTCTAATTCCAAAGCTTTGATGTGGGTGTCTGTCTGCCTGTGTTGGTATATCTTCTTGCGCAGGGCATTCTGGTGCTTGTTTGGCATCTCCAAATGTTTTTACCCTTTCCTCTGTCCATTCTGTGGCGATTCGTCCATGGCTGCCCAGATGTTTTTTTACCTACGAGCATAGTAGGCATTTCAGCTTTCCCTCTGTGACACTCAGTCACTCATTTTTTTTAGGAAGAATTCTTGCTTCACGTTCCAACAGTGAGAAGCTCGAAACAGTCGGTTTACTAGAGTCATCGTAGGCTATTCTCGGGCAAGGATCCGAACTCTCATTAGCTGCAGTTGTAGGAGCTTGACTGCTGTCTTCAGCTGGACAACTCGCGGACACAGGCCGCGACACACGAATAATAATAATAAAAAACTGGTTAGTTTTTTGTTCTTGCAATCTTTCGCACCCATGTTCGGAGTTGGAGGAAGACAAAAAAAAAATCGATTTCTAAGGGCTTGCGACAACGAATACGGCTGCACAAAGCCTGGCCAGCGTGATGGTATAGCTGTGGTGAATTGGCTATAAAAACGCGGGGGAGGGTGCACGGCTCCTACCGTTGTCGTGGCAACGGACGACAGAACCCCTCTCCCCTCTGCTTTTGTGAAGTTTATTGTTAGTTGTTTAATATTCTGGGCACCGCTCGCCAGCTCAGCTGCTATGTGGCGTCAGTTCCAAGGTGGAAGTTTTCTTTTTATGAGCGCGGCGCCGGCGTCTTCCCCCCCCCCCCCCCCCCCCCCAAAGAAAAAAAAAATCCCTATGGGCGCGCGTACCTATTACGTGCGTGCGCGCGCGCTTGTTGCACTGTGTGAATTTCTTCTGCTCGTTGCGCATTGTTCGTGTATTTGCGCGCAGCGCAATTTATCTTTGCAGTTGCTGGCGATCGTCATTGAACATATGTGGACTCAAACTAGCTGCAACACAGAACATTCGTTGACCAACTTCATTGACAACCTCAAGCACTGCAACACTGTATTTTATTTTCGCACCTACTTATACTTACAAAAGTGGGGAAAATGCAGGCGTATTTGATATTACACAGCACTCGTAATGTACAACTAAACGAATGAAAATGAACTGGTACCCTAAAGAAACCATACTGAACCTTCACTAATTCACGAGTAGGTAGCTTCACCCTCAGATAGCTCTCTGAAACGGTATGCTGTGCCAAGAATCTTAGTCGAACAAGGGCGGTGACCGTCACGTGCAATGCCTCGGGTAAATGCACGCAGCAGTACGACAATACCTGCTTTCCTGTTTTTGCTCATGCCACATCAACCGATTGATTGCGATCATATCATTAATCCAAATATTAAAAAGTTAAGATTGCCTCGTGCGAGGCACGACTGGTAATAAAATCATCCCCAGCGCTTGTAGAATGGGTGCCGCAGTGCTACAGTTCACCTGCCGAGGAGGGGCCCTGCCCCTCCTTAAAGAATGGAGGGGGCCTCCACACCCACCCCTTGACTTCAAGAACTGGGTAGTGGTCTCTGATAACGTAAGCGCGATATGACTGTCTGGATTATGGAGCATGGCGCGTTGATTTTCTCCGTGAACCTATCGAGATCGCAGATTTATCGCACGTGGTCATCCACGCCAAAGGATGCATAAAAGCGGAAATTTCCAATATAATAAACCGACGGTATCACATGTTGTAATGGAGCGGCCAAACTGCACTCGAATTCGTAAGTAAGCTACGTGGAAAAGATTACGGTATGTGCTGAAAGCGAAAGCAAAACCAAGCAAAACAAGAAACTCTGCATCTAATCGCACTTTTCCAAAGTGTTCTTTTTTTTTCGAATATTGATATTGGAATCGAAACCTGCACTGACAAGAAAAGAAACCTGATCTCTCTGCCTTAATAGCAAGAACATTTCCTAAAATGAAACTACGCAGCGCGCATATCAGATCCTTAAGTGATAAAGATAACTTATGCCTAGATGGGCGCGAATTATACACACATCTGCCGTTGTCTAGAAACGGTGACGCTTCGCAGTGATTCGCGGTGCACCAATACACGCCTCACATCGAATGCTTATTAAGCCGAAATATGGTACAAAAACAATATAACCAGCTCTCTATCGCATGGGCGTCTGAGACATAGAGGCTGTTAAAAAGGATAGAAACTGACGAATGCGGTGGAATCTACAAATTATAAATCAAGCACAGCGAAAGCGTGATAACTGACGTATTTTAACAGTTGCATCTCAGACAAGTAAGCCTTCTCAAGCACACCGCTGAAAAAAATGGTGGCAAACAATAGCAGTCGACTGACAGGCATGCTGTCGAGAGGCGCTTATCGCGTGTTCCATCTCGCGGATCTTTTGCACGTGTACAGCTAGTCGCGTGCAATATGAGCTGAAACACGGCGCCCGTAATTGAAGTGGCTCAAAGGTTATAGACGCCGGCGCCGACATCAAAAATAATTGGAGATGTAAACACCACTCCAAATACTGCTATTTATGAAACCATTTATTTTTTCGCATGTCGGCGCCGCCGTGTAGTCTTGGGGCGCCTTCGACCTCGGACCACCGTGTTTCAGCTCTTATTGAACGCGACTGCACGTTCCTCGCCACTCCGCAGATTACGCAAGCGCCCATATTGCGCTTCATTTGGAGCACGCACGTTCGAAACGCGGCACTGGCAGCTCACAAGGGTTCATCGGGCCGGTCTGCAAGAGACACTCTCTCACACAACAAGTGCATTCGCAAAGCGCGAAACGTACGCGCAAACAATCGAAGTCTTCCGGCCACTGGGAGAAGAGAAGCGGGTTGCGCTTACGTGGCTCTGGCGGCTCCTGTGTCGGGTCGGGGTAGGAGGAGCGCGGCAGCAGAGTCGCCTCCGCAAACTCCCCTTGAATGCGCAGAACCGCCGCATATTGGTTCGACATCTTGACGCACAGCGGGCCCAGCTGCAGGGCACGTAATTAAATGGCGGAACAATCACATCCACTATAAGCCTGGCTCAGAGGTTTGGCGGTATCCGTCCTCAAATTCTGTTGAAACGTGCCTTGGCGTTGCAGTTATCTTTATTCCAAACTGCGCAAGGGTGGCTTGTGTGAAACTATTGACTGGAATGCCAATGTATTGAATAACATAGCAGTGACGTATGAGGAATATTGTTTCCGGGGGGTTGGGGAGGGGAGGACACTCACTTGACCGGGAAAGGGGAGGGTGCGGGGGGGGGGGGGTGAACGTGCCCGGTGTGCCCCCTCCCCCCTATCTCCCTGGCTACGTCCCTGTAGCACAGTGAAGGGATGGACAACGTGGTGCTAATCTATGACTTGTGCTAAGCGGATATGACTTCAGTGCTCGGAAAAATTTTCACATTGGTAATGTGTGCGCTATATATTGAATATCTGAAAAGTTAATAAATAGAACTTTGTTAACTAGGTATCTTAACCCTTTGAGGAGCAGACATATAAATGCAAAAGAAAAATGCTTATTTTCTATCTAAATGTGCAAAATACATCAAGAATAAGCATAATCAGCAAAACGAAAAAAAAGTTTTGCGAAATTTTTTTCAGTAGTAAGTGGAAAACCATATGCAGGAAACTGGAAGTTTCCACCTAAGGCTTCGGTTTTAATTTGTATAGACAAATATCATCATATGTGAACCATAGGTGTACATTTCATTTGTTTTACGTCACATGTGTGACACCACTACAGCTGGATATCTTGCATCGGCCTGTCTCCTCTGACATTGCTTTCGAAAGACCGTGAGTCACGAGCCAAACTTCTTTTTCTTCCCCCTGTGGTCCTGCTCTAAACCAACGAATGACCCTTGCACTCTGTCGTTCAGTGTTTGCCAAAGCCATTCAGCCAGAAACTCCGTAATCAATACTCAAACTCGGCAAGAAAAAATTTTTCTGGTATGTTGCCTGTAGGCAACACGCGTCAATAAAGGGTTAAGGTTGAGACTTGTTATCGTACTGCAAGCAATATCCGCCTCTTGTAATAATCCAATTAAAGAGGCCGAAATAAGCTACATGCCGCAGAGGATGTTTAAAAAGTACGTTTGAACTTTAAAAAGAAAGAAAAAAAAACATCGGAAAACAAACATGTGGTGTAGCTATAAGAAGAAGACGCCAAGAAGAAGAGATGCATGGAGCATACATTAGTGAAAAAAACATGATCAAATTTTTTTCACTGCCCGTTTCATGGCCGATCGCCTATAGTTGGTTGCGCCATTTCACCAGGGAACAAGAACAAGATTAATGCAACGCACCTCGGACTCGATCACTTCCCATGTCGCCGTCGTCCGCTTCCTTGGCGGAGACCAGCAGCGTGAAGCGCAGTGCGGTTCGCGGCCGGACACCGGAGACGTCGATGGAGTGCTCCGGCGAAGTCACAGGCCGGTATTCCTCCACTTGGTGCGTGTTGCGTGCACGAACCGCTGTGCTATACACTTCTTCCAAACTGCCTTGCACAAGGAAATGGCGACAAGCTCTGACCGGATTCATAGCAACCATACCTGTCGCTGAATGGACAGTAGCAGGGCAGTTTCGGGTCCTCGGTCCGCTGTCCGCATTCGATTGTGTTCATCTTGCAATCAGTTGCACAACACGCGGACTCCCGGAAACCGAAACCTTAGCTCTACGCACGCACCTCTTCTTGGCTCGCACGTGCACGCGCCACCTGAAATTGTCCCAAGCTCTGGCTAAAGTTGTCTTTCCCAGGCCATGTCATTAGAGCCAGAGAAACAAGTCGTTGTTTTTTCACAGCATCGCTGATGCGTAAAGTAATATGCAGAAGAAACGTGACTATCTTGCAACAGGTAGCCGCTCTGAACGCCATGTGGCACAGCCCCTCAATACACCACTCGTTCAAGATGTCAAGGAGGTTATATACAGCGCTGACTTGCATACGTCGCAGCCACCAAAGGCTTCAAGCCTAACGTAAGCTGTGTGCATGCACCGACTCGTTGTATGCGTGTTGTCCAGTGTGAAGCCATGTCGGGCGGTGTCGTAGTTATATTGAAGGGGAAGTCTGCAGGAGACCTCGATAAAAAACTGCTTCTGCGGCTAAAAGCATTTCCAGTCTTTCTTGAACTATGTCAATTGAACTGCACTCAACCAACACACAGAACCATGACTGTTGTAATCAACGCTAGTTCGCGGCAAAAATGCGTTATTTAAGTAATATATCAACTCTTCGATTACAGGGCAAAGCAGTATTCATATGGTTCGTTCTTGCTGAAACTCAACCAGGAGGTTGCAAATACAAATGACGGATTGCAATGAAGTTCTTTTTTGTAAAGAAGAAAAAAAGAAACAACAACTAATGGTTGATCAATCAGTTGATCCGACGGAAACGTCGGACCGTAAGCATTTCCGTCGTTCGCATTTCTCATCTGGCTCTGCTGCTCGCTTTCGACGCTTCGATTCAGTTGTGGCAGCCAAACCAGCCTCACGGGCGTTCTCTGATTCGGCCTGGTTGTCGCCATCGCATCACCTCGGCCTTCTTTCGGCGACGCTCCTCAGCGCGACACTCCATACTACTCGTTGACGCCATTGCGTCCATTTTTTATATTGTACTCAAGGACACGCGTCTTCACAAGACATGTCTGAACCTGGTTAACGCCACTCGCAGTCTACCAACTCCGCCGCAGCGCGCGCCACAGCGCGATTCCCTCCTCTCCCCTGGCGGTCTGCCAGCTGGCTCGTTACACGCGAAACGTCACAGACCCCCAAAAGTAACCATCACCGATTTTCTTGGCAAAAAAAAAAAAAAAAAAAAAAAAAAAAATTTGCTAGTTGGTGGTTGTGTGCATAAGGCTTCGCCGAATTATTTTTCTCGAAATAAAACTTTCGGGGTGAGATACTCGCGCTTTGAAGTTTTCGCGAAGAAACAAGAGTTGATTGGAGGTAAATGTTTCTTAACCAAGTGTGAAACTAGGTACAATGACAATTCTTATTCTAGAATATTCTACTGGCGTGGTTATAGGCGAACACATTTATCAATTTTCCGCGTTTAACTGGCCCAGTAAAAAAAGCAAAAAATAGAAAGTTTTAGAATAGGGGCCCCAAACGTTTTGGGGCCCCAAAGAAATAGCGTCGAAGCCACTGCGCATGCGCAAGACGCAAACTGCCTTTGGGTTTTGCGTTGGAAACGCTATTTCACCGATTTAGCGGGAGCCCAAATAGCGGCCCCAAAAGTTTTGCGTCGGCAAACATGGCGGCACCTGTCGAAGCGACGGCTCTAACCTAGCACCAAACTGGGTTCGATTCGCGGTAACGCGTGAAGTTCGCAAGCTAGGAGAAGTGACTGCGGTTATCGCTTTCTCTCATCTAGCGTGTGTTATGAAGATTGACTCATTAGACGCCGCTGATTTTGAATTCGATTGTGGATTTTATGGCTCGTAGGCCTAACACGGCTAAGCTTGGCTGGTGAAGGCTAGTAAAGTTGGTTTGCTCAAAACTAAGCGCAACTAATTGTTTGCTGCTTACAGAATAACCTCTAAATTGTAATTAAATGCGAATACACAAAAGTCAAAATTAATATTCCTATCATAAAATGGTATACTTTATTTAATTATTTCTAATAGCTTTTCTTTGACGCCGTGGTGGCGCTGTCAGCGCAAGACGCTATTCGCAAACGTACAACCCTATTATAAAACTCTTCACTCCTACGTGCCCCAAGCTAACACCCGCAAAGCTCTTTGGGGCCCCAAACTATTGGGGCCCCTATTCTAAAACTCTCTAATAGCGCGTTGTCAGAAATGTATTGCCGAAACATAGTTCCAGCCACAGTAACATTTTAATATTTTTCCCGTTGCTATAGCTTATGCTAAAAACAAGGTTCGACTATGAAATCAACTACTTTTCCACAAAATTACTCCCGAAGTTGCCATAAAGTCACTTTCTGACGACGTTCAAACCTTAATTAAGCACTTATATGTCCTCCAGATAAGAATACGTGAGATAACTCTTATACGCACCAACCTTTCAGCTGGCGGTATAGAAATTTTAATTGGGGTAAATGTTATTTGAGGCAAGAGAAAAAAAAAATTGAAGTCCACAACCAATCTCACCGGTATGCACTCCCGAACTGTGTCTTCACTGCAGAACACGTATGGGCCGCCGGCTATTTTTCTGGAGCGGCTACGGAAGGATGACTACCACAACCCACTACCTTTTCTCATTTTTATTTATTTATTATATTTATAGATAGTGCGATCTTTTACAAGATCGTAGCAAGGCGGGAACATACATGTACATTCATACAAACATACAGTTCAAGCAATCATGCCGACGCTTGAATTCAACATGGCAGAAGGATACAATGCATGAAAAAAGGAGCAAATAAACAATGTGCAGTTGAGTCACGAATGCAGGTGCGCCTGAAAACAGGATAAAAAAATTAGTGTAACGATTTCACCATGAAGTTTATTCCAATCAACTATTGTTCTCGTAAAATAATAGTATTTGAAGCATTTGCTCTGCGGTGTTAACGGGGTTACTACTAGGGAGTGCTTATGACGTGTAGCATAACCAGTTAAAGGTGTTAAGATGTGCGAAGTATCAATATGGCTGAAAAAGGAATTTTAATCGGGAAACACGATATTGTTCTGTAATCGAAGAGAAGTCACTACGTGTAAGATCTGTTATAGAAGTTCGACCGTAAGAATTGTAGATAAATCGGACAGCTTCCTTTGTGAAATGCTTCCGCTACTTGCCTTGTATTGCTATCAGTGTGCAAAAACCGGATTTTTGTGTCATCAAAGGACGGCGGTTTACACTCGCATTCGAAATAGCGCTTTGCCAGGTTTCTAGATTTCTTGTCTGAAGAATTCTGGTGCTCCTATAGCATCACATTAATGCATCGGCCTGTCTGCCCTATGTACATACGTATGGCCGCAGGACAAAGCGATTTTGTAAACAACAGCTATCTTACAGGGCACGTCCTTTTTTCCATGGTTTATTTTACAGCCTGTGTCCTTCCCTATTCCTTCTCTCTTTAGACAGCTGCTCCTACCTTACCAACTTTATTAGGAGCTGAAAACAAAACTGACAGCATAGCTGGCCCCTACTTTTTTAAATCTGTGTGAGAAAGAATGAACGTAGGGCATTACCGCTACTTTTTTACTCCTTTCAACCGGGCTACTACGCTGCTCCAAGTCGCGTTTGGAGGGCTTTAACTTAATGAGGATATTACCTGCACACGACACAAGGACCACGTCCTTGAAACCGGCCTCCCTGCATCGATGTACCTGTGCCTTGAGACTACTGCTAATTTTATGACGACAAGACTTCTTGAATGCCATACCTATGCAGCCGGCGACAATCCAATTTTTTTACAAGTTTTGAGTTGCGTGACCTGTAGTTCAACAGGGGCTTCTCGCTTCTAGGCGAGTACTGCCAACACAGGTGGTCTTCTTCGAAGGTTAGCTTTAAATCTAAGTATTGCAGTATGCTATGTTTTGGGACTTCATGGGTGAATTTCAGTCCGGAACCGTTTTGTTGAAAAACATCACCCGCCGTGGTTGCTCAGTGGCTATGGTGTTAGGCTGCTGAGGACGAGGTCGCGGGATCGAATCCCGGCCACGGCGGCCGCATTTCGATGGGGGCGAAATGCGAAAACACCCGTGTACTTAAATTTAGGTGCACGTTAAAGAACCCCAGGTGGTCGAAATTTCCGGAGTCCTCCACTACGGCGTGCCTCATAATCAGAAAGTGGTTTTGGCACGTAAAACCCAATGATTAATTAATTAATTGGAAAACATCAAGATCATGTGGCACACTTCCAGGTTCGAGGAATTCGACAGGCCAATTGTTCTCCGAGGATCACCGGCCAATTGTTTCTCCACTTCCTTGTCGAGACGGCTAAGAAAAATATTACTTAGGACTGGAGCTACTTTGGCACCTATAAACACACCAGACTTTTGCATGCATGTTTGGCCTTCCTGAACAACGTACGTATTGTTGAGGTAGAAAGACAGGAGTTTTATGAAAAATAATGGAAAACCACCAACTTGCCCAATCTGCCGTTCTTCTTAGCCTAATTTTTCTCCAAGAGAATCGGCAATGGTCGCTTTAGGTTCTGGGACGTTTCGCGTGGAATGACCCAGCTGTGAGCGCCGAAGCGTGAAGTCTCGCGCCCCCTGCATTCTTATTGGCTCCTATAAGGTGTGACTTCATACCACCATTTCCCTCCTCTTCACTTGTGCGGTCACACACTTCCTTCCTCCTTTAACATACCACGAGGTAACCGACGGGCTACGCCGAGTTTTCGTCCGCATGAGTGTTCTAATGATGACGCATTAAAACAACTTCAAACGCGGTGTCTACCTTCAGGTAGCCAGTAATGGAGGTCAGCCCTTCGAATCAATGCAGTTACCGATTGCTTGCTGCAACAACAACAACAACAACAAAAAAATGAATCTGACGGCTAATTTTTGTATTAGCTCGGATATTTTGCGAGGAAAAGGGGAAACGAGACGTCCTATTCTTTGGTAATCACAACTATATGAAGCCAGCTGATAATGAACCCAAGAAAACCATAGGGCAAGTTATTTGTAGATTTAATTGAAGTATATGAATGATAAATTAAACGAAGATGAAAGCAGACGAACAAACAACTAGCCGCAGGTGGGAGCCGAGCCCACAACATTCGCATTTCTAGACTTAAACTACAAATAAGTTCCCCTATGTTCTTCTTAGCTTCATACGGTTATGATTGCGAAATCGACCACCACGGTTCCTTTTCCTCTTGCCGTTCATTCCATAACGAGGGTCTGGAATCTAGCAGGATGCCTTCTGGTAGCATACGACAATTTATTGGTCCGCTGCTTGCTCATGAAGTTCACGTATAACGTGGCGCCATCGCCCATAAAGATGTCGCACATTCGCCGCGATGACCTGAGTGGCACTGGCTAACACTCCCAGGGTTGCACCACATCAATACCCAAGGATATGGACGTTGTAACAGCCGCCGCCGTAGCACAATTGGTAGTGTATCGCACGCGTTATGCTCCTCTTGTGGGTTTGGATCCCACCGGCGGCAAGTTGCTTTTTCGTCGACTTTAATTTTCCTTTAATTCATCATTTGTACACTTCAAGTAAGAATACAAATAACTTCCCCTATTCTTTCCTTGACTTTATTGTATGTTGGCGATATATGGTCTCGAGCATTTTAAAACTTTGGCTGTGAGGATCCGAAACTATATAATCATACTCTAATGCCGATCAGACAATTGCTTTGTATGCTATTATGTTTGCATCAGGTGCATCAGCCGTTAGCTCACATCATAGACAACCAAGTTCATATTGAACTGATCCAGATATGGTTTCTATGTGCTTAGTCCCATTAAAATTGCCAGCGATTGTTACACCGAGATACTTTGAGTTGTACGTTCAACTTCGACATACCTTAGGGCGTATGTATAGATTAAATCTAATTTTTTGTTGCAAATGTTCATGCTCGCTGTTTTGCATAGTATATACTAACTCTATGCTGTTTTATTTAGGTTGGCTTCCGTGGCAAATTCACCACACCACTTTTCAAGAGTTATCGGTGATCAGTTGAGTAGGATTTGTTATTAATCACTTCACATATAAAAAAAGAACACTATCATTTTCAAATAACTTGACTTCAATTGAAGCCCCCCCCCCCATATCCCTAATATATGTTACAAATAAAGTTGCCCCTAATGTAGATGCTCTATACTATGAGTCAGGGAGCCTTCATTCAAGCGCTGTGAAGGCTCTGGAGCACGTGGGCCAGGCGTGGCGAGCCGTTCGGCCTGACCTTCTCATCGCGGCCATCGCTTGTCAGCCCGGCTCGAACCCGGCCGCCAGTTCCCTCACCAGGACTTTCTAACAGTTGATGAGCTTTTGTAGCTCTGGTGGGTCTTCATTGTGGAGGTACATGCTGATAATCTTCAACCAGTGCAGGTTGGTCTGGCAGGTTGCCACCAGCTCCGTAAATATATGTGGTGACATTTTCTCCCGAGGCCCCTGAGACGCATCCTTGCCAGAGGCGGCAATCTTGTGCAGGCTGTTGCGGATGAAGGTATAAGCACGAGTGCTCTGACCCAAGAGGCGCTGAAGGTCCTCGATGTCTGAATCCGAGTCAAACTCAGTAGTGCGTCTACCCTTCGTGACAGGGTGAACCAAGTGCGGCAGTCGTCTTGGGAGTTCTCTGGGCTGGTCGCCGAGCGAGGACGTGTCAGATGGGCTCCAGATGAAGGACCAGTAGTCGTCCCCAAAGTCCAGCAGCTTCTTTACCTGGTCCTCACCTGCAGTCTGCTCGGAGTAGGTAGAAAATGGCTCAGTGAAGTATGGTGGGTTCTGTTTTTCGCCCTGCTCTTGATCTGAGACTGAGTTCTCCTCCACATGGGCCAGGGCGGGCAACCGTGAGAACAGGTAGCTCTTGGAGCTGATGTACGGAGGGCAGCGCTTGTAGTTCTCTATGCCCAAAGACGAAGACGCATTGTGCAGACAGGCAGCGATGCATGCTGAAAGGAATGGGGTCGAGGTGAGTCTCAGGTGGCATCCGCTGTCATCGCCACTTTTCTGGCGCTTATGCAACGACGGAGAGCCAGACAGGGCCTCAGAGTCCGATCCAGCGATCAATCCCCGCAGGCCACGGGATTTTTGCAGCCGGCGGTCGGGTGACGAGAGGTCTTTCTGAGCAGTTACTGAGCTTGTACATGGCCGAACATGTGCCGTGACTGTCGGCGTAGGAGCCATCAAATTCAGAGCCATTCCTAACGTCGAGTGTGGGCACAGCTGCTGAGATCTACATCGACACCGCTCAGTGGCGCTCGAGCAATGCTCGCGCGAGCGTTTCTTATACAGATCTTCGTACAAGACAACTCTTGGTGCTGCTGCGTCGCCTTCAGAGAGGACCGAGCCAACCTGTACAACGGTCTCCACAAAACCAGTACCAGACTTGCTGAGAAGCGACATACTCCGTGACGTGTCCGGTCCCTGACTGCTGCTGCCCCAAGAAGAATGACGAGATGAGGCGGCTCCACCATAGACGTCACCGGGTTCCTCGGACACGTCGTTCGTTGTGTGCTTGCTGTTAGTATCGCTAGAACTGTCCACGCGACCCTCATTGCCTCCTTTCACGGATGCGTCCTCTTCTGTCTCATCATTTGTAGCTGAAATCAAAGGCGCTACCTCGCATTTCTGAAGACAGTGCCGCACCCGTTCAAACTTGCCGTCGACGCCGGTTGCACAGACCTTTACATCGCTACCAAGCTGTTTCAGCGCCTCAAAATTCATCAACTCGTCATCCAGCTGCCCTGCATCGCCCACTACGTCATGTCCATTACGGCCCCAGGACGGTGCTTCTTTGAGCAGTGTCACCTTGTAGAAGTCGACGTTCGAGACGTTCGACTGGATGAGCGGTAACGCCTCGTACTTCCCTTTGTCGTACTCGTCGTCGGCCACCTTATACAGGGCAGCACTACTATCAACGACACCGGTTCCACGTTCATCGATGCCGCCCCTTGCCAAGTCGTCGCAATGGTCCCGGTAGACCGATTCCGCCAACTCCGGGATGTAGCTGTAGATCCAGATGCAGTCATCGCGGGAGAGCTGTGGCGAGCTCTCGATCGAATCCCCAACATCGTGGAACACCTCGAAGCGCCGCCTTCTCTTGCGAGCCACCTTAATGTCCGTTTTGCCCGTCTGCCTAACCATGATGCCATTCTCGAGCTTTTCCGGTGGCACAGACTTGGTCAGAGGCACGAAGATTGAGGAGAGCTGATCCTCATCGCGGGGTTCCTTGATGCCATTGTTTCTGCTGCTGCCGATTTCCATGGTTCTGTCGCTTGCTGTGCTGCAGCCGCCGTCCCATCCACAGCTCAGGCGCGGCTGCTTGGGCTTGGGCTCATCGCCGAAGCAGCAGTCACCTCCTGTGTCCCAGAGACCTCGTAACCCCCGCACAAGCTGTTCGAGCATGCGCTGCCACTCTATAGACCGGAGCGACAGGGCATGCCAACGCATCTCGAGGTTTGCGGCGGCGCGTCTGATCCACTGGGCATCGTTCGCAAAGAATGGCTGTAGCGAGGAGGCGTGACACTGGGCGGCGCTGTCTAGGGCTGCTGGCTTGACATGGGATGGTGGGAGCTGCGGTGGAGTCGGGGCCGAGGTCTTGGCAGCCGCGTTATTTCGCGCGCAGAGCGCCTCGCACTGCCTCATCTTGGGCTTGACCAGCACGCTACCAGACTCAGTCTCCTGCTGCAGAATGTGCAGATGAGCAAGCGAGATAGCTAGACTAGAGCAAGTAGCAGAAACACGCCTGCTTGCCTCGCTTGCTTGCACTTCGTCTTCTTCTTCTTTCAACTTCTAGCACGTACCCACGAGAGGGGGACGGGATTGGTCATGGTTCGCAATGGAAACATAATATGAAATTCTTGCTGCCTGCTAACTTATTAAGCAGTGTACTACCTATATTTAAATAGTAGTGATCACAAATTATTTTTCGTTTGTTTTCTTTTCCTGAAAAGTGGTCATGCCAATTTTGACGAAGATGTAGATTATGAAAATAATGCGATATAATGTTAATGATGACGAAAAGGTGTTAACATGAGAGTTTCCCTGCAGCAACCACGGATCTGACACACTTCCTTTCCGACTTGACCAAGGGTACTTGCACCAAAAGATAATATATTAATCACCTAGAGAGGAAGACCCATACGCGATAGGAGCCGCTCTAAGTTGGTCTTTATTTCAGTGTTATATTTTCTGCAATAGAGGAGGAAATGGTCCAGTGATTCTACATCCCCACATGACGCACAAATGTTTGATGGTGGGAGCCCACACCTACTCATGTACAGATTTAATTGGGGTATCCTACATCGTATTAGGATAATCGAAACTTTGCATTGCCGACATGGACACGACCGGACATTGAACCGGTCGGAAATTGCTGCACCGGATTACGGACCGGAAATGTCCGTAATCCGGTGCAGCAAGGAGGGGCTCATTTTTTCTAACCTAGGGCTTGTCGTCTTCGGAATTTTGTCGCCGCGAGCAGAGTAAGGAACAATATACATATAAAAAAAACTACTGGCCCACCAAGCGCTGCCTTTGCCAATCTGTCTGCAATCTCATTAAGAGCTAGTCGACAATGTCCAGGTATCCACAAAAACGGAATTTGTCACATGAGATGGCATGAAAAAGAGTAGCGACAGGTGCAGTGGGGAAATTTTTGTGCTTTCTAGCGACTTAAGAATTTACAGGAAGTCTGCGAGCAATATTTAGTGCAACACATTGTTGGGAATTTTGTATAGGGCGAAGCACATGGCCATGGATTCGGCCACATAAATTGCAGTATAATCCGCAAAATCGATAGCAAAGCTCCATGATAGTGTTTTGGAGCAAATGCCTATCACAGATTTTTCATCTTTCTGTGAGGCGTCCGTGGACACTTCATCATGTGAGGAAACTTTTCCAGGTACTCATTGAAGAGTACGACTACCGTCTGTTTGGCTATGAATTTATCATTCGTTAAAAAGAAGTAATGAAACTTGCAAGTATTAGATGTTTTTGTTGAAGTGATACATTGAAGTCATCGTAGGTTGAGCTTCTTTCTTTTTTTCGCTAAAGGACTCCGTAAACAGGACATGGGGGATCTTGTATCTTGGCCACATAGAACTAAAATATAGCGCAGGTTGTGCGAAAAACACCGGGTAACTTCTCCCAGGAATATTTTCGTATACTCTAAGAAATGTTTTTATTGTTAGGATGTGACATCTCGATGCTAAATCTGGTGTGTTTGGCTCTAGATACAGCAAAACATTCGCAACCTAATTAAGGACGCCAGGACACTGACGTAGGGCCCGTCTCTATCTTAAATAAAGGTTGCGACTTATAACTTGGAGGGCCAGATATCAACACACAACCAAATTTAAGAACTGGTCTAGGCATACCAAACTTCCTGTTGCACTTTCTTGTCAACCGACCGAGAGCGACTTCACTGTTTCTAATGGATCGATGGATGCAAAACTTTAATGAAGGTCCTGAGCTACGCGACTCAGCGCGCTGCGGGCCGCAGGCCATGCCCGGCCGCCGCATCGTGGGCCCTCTGGACAGCCCATATTTCCGCCCCGGCATCGGGGCTCGTGATAGCGGAGAGCCACTTCTCCTCATTGATTTGTTCTGAGCCTCGTAACGAGGGGCAACGCCAGAGCATATGGTCTAGGCTAGCGAAGTCACTGCAGTGCCTGCAAGAACTAGTGGCATAAGTGTAGGGATAAAGCTTGTGGAATAAAGCCGGGCTGGGATACGAGCCTGTTTGCAATAATCTGAGGGTCAATGCCTGCGCTCTATTTAACTTCTTGTGAGGAAGGGGAAAGTCTCTCCTGCCGAGATAAAAGTGCTGCGTAATTTCATTGAATGTGGTCGGTTGACCTCTGTTCTCTACCACTGCGGGCCGGCGGGGGAGTTCTCCATGGTCGCGGAAATCGAGACCTCGCTCCTTGGAGTGGGCCAGCTCGTTGAGGTTTGTGGGGCCTCCCATGATGGATCCCATGTGATCGGGGAACCACGTGAGAGTGTGGGTGGCGATGCTTTTGCCGTCGAGGATGCGACAGGCTTCCTTACACACGGCGCCAACGCTGAAGGCGCGGATGGCTGCCCTGGAGTCGCTGAAGATATTGACATGTTCGTCGTCCAGGAGGGCCAAGGCAATGGCCACATGCTCGGCCGCACGCGACGACGTGCTTCGTACCGAAGCGGCGTTAACGGTCGAACGCCTGTGGTTGATCGACACTACCGTGAAATTGTTGCTGTTGCCATAATGGGCTGCGTCAACTGTTTCTAATAGGATTTTTTTATACGAGGGTGCTAACGTGGGCCAGGGTTTCGAGCATGAAATTGTGGCGGCCAGTTCCTCTCTCGGCGGTGACAGGCAAGAGCTGGTGCCGTGAGGCATGCTAAAGCACAATCGCAACGACATCGGGTCCAAGAATCGGGATGAAGTGGAGCGCATTTTGTGTTATTTTTCGTTTCTTTAGATCTTATCAAAATTTCTCATTGGTGTTTCTTCTTAGGTAGCCCTAATCTTCCTTCTTACTCGTCTGATTCTTGGCCAATTCCCCACAGTGGGTATGAAGCAGCCATTAAGGCAAATCTACAAACCGACAAGCTGGTGCCAGCCAGCCGGAATTAAGACCCGGGTTTACACTACACTTGCGCCTGAAGGCTGTTTCACATGCAGCGAATGGGGCGAGAAAAAAAAATCCGTGATGTCGCTCGGGTGGAAGAGAGATTTGTGTTGAAATATTTCACATGCGTCGACGGCGGCGTGATTTCTGTTGTAGCGACAACGAAAAGTTTCCGCCTGACCTCAAAATATTCATGGCCCCTGTACTGTTACAATAAAACAACACGAGAACGAGCCAGATGTTTAACTTTTGTTATTTATTGGGCAGTACAGTAAGTACAACATGCTTTGAGGTCTATGTCTTTAAGATCGGTTAGTCCGCAACTTCGGAGACACGTCGTAATTTTAAATTTTGCAGAAAAAGTCTATTTGGAGGGCGTTTTCTGTCGCCTCCCTTCAAAATCGTGACGATCGCTGTGACTGCCGTGACGGCGGTACCAAATGACGGCGGAGCCTATGTAGCGGGGAGCTGAGGCCGTCATGGCGGTGGCGGAGCAACGCAAATCGTTGTGTCGGTGACTGAAAATCGCGCCACGTTATACAGCCTTGACGCAGGGCCCGCCTCTTCGCTCCGAGATGGACCCCGGATCTACGGGAAGCCATGACTCCTAGCGTCGATCCCACAGTTGTTAAGCCCACACGAAGAAGGTGTATTTACCTGCTCTGATGAGACACGTTTACCGACCGAATGCACCATTGTGTAAGGATGACCGACCCCTGCCTTTTCTTGTGTTGTGTATGTATTTTATGCCTTTGACGACTCGCTGTAGCATATTTATATATTTGTCTGTCGCAATAGTGAGTCAGCTGACAGGCAGCGCAGCGAGTGGTTTTCCATATGCTTTCCCCTGTGTTTATTCTTTAGCGGAGTTGCCGCATGAAAATGAATGAGCAACTAGCCGATGATTTCCCGTTATATAACCATATATAGCCATTTCTACCGCAATGTACAGGGTGTGCCCACTCTCATGCACCAAGATTTAAATATATGCAAATACTACATAGCTGGACTGAACTATGGTAATGTAGTACGCGCGCCGCGTTCCGAAGCCAACACCACTGCGCCATGACTGCGCGTTCGCGGTCGCCATGGAGGTCGCGGAGAGCGGCGGGCAGTCGAGAGTTCTCGCCCTCTCTCGAGGTGCCTCGGGAGCCCACGAGAATTCCCGCGCGTTTCAGTCGTTGTTCCTCCCCGGCTGCTAGGGTGCCTCGATGCGCGCTACCTTGCTGCTGGGACACAGCGCGCGCGCAGGTCGGGCTCACCGGCGAGAGCATTGACCTCACCGTTCACGTGACGACTTCGGCGCCTGTGATTGGCTCGATCGGGTTTGCGGAAACGTGGCGCCGCGAAAAAATGGGTTCTGGAACCATCCTCGCGCGGCAGAGAATTCTTGACGCGAGAGAGAGAGAGAGAAACAACTTTTGTACGGAGCCCTTAGTGACGGTTGGTGCGCGCTGGCACCAGATGGGGTGGAACCTTCTTCTCAGGTCCCATATGTGTCCAGCAGTTCCTGGCCCCTAGCCGCCAGCGCGAGCTGGGTCGGTAGGTCGGGGCTGGACAACAAGGTCTCCCATCACTCGGGGGGTTGGGACTGGGGAGGGTGGGGGCTAGGGATGGTGGGGGGTTCTTGAGCTTAGTGCACTCTGCAAGGATGTGTGCTAGAGTGCCTTTTGACCGTCTGCAAAAAGGGCATGAAGTGTCACGCTCTGTTAGAAACATCTTGTGCAAGAGCACGGGATGCGCTAGCGACCCCGCTTGCGTGCGTCGCACGATTGTTTGCTGCATTCGGCTGAGTTGCGGATGCGGACGGGGAAGCCTACATCTGCCGCTTCTGTACATTTGCGTGATTTCTTTGTAGCTTGTCACGGGGTGCGGTAGCTCTGGCTCGTCCTCGGCCCGGATTGACAGTTCTCGGGCATAGTGGTCGGCGAGTGCGTTGCCTTCCACTTGCGAGTGAGCCGGGACCCACACGAGCTCAACGGCCCGTCCCGGTGATTTGCATTTGGTGAGGATCGCTAGTGCCGCGGGAAAGACGTTCCCCTTGCGGTAGCTTGCGTAGGCGGTCTGGGAGTCTGTGACCACGGTCCCCACTCCCGGTTGTGCGAGTGCGAGGGCCACGGCCACTTCTTCTGCTTCGGCTGTATTCGTCGTCCGTATCGACGCGCCTGTGACCAGTTCATCGATGGTGGTGACGACCGCCGTTGCTCTGGTTCCGTGCTTGGGAAGCGAGGCGTCCGCGTAGAGGACCTCGGGGTCCTCTTCCAGCTGTCGAGCCAGTGCCTTGGCCCGCGCAGAACGTCTCCCGTTGTTCCTCCCCGGCTGCATGTTCCGGGGGAGGGGCTTGGTCTTAATAATGTCTCTCCACGTTGTGGGGAGCGGCTCCGTTGTCGGTTGCTGTTCAATTTGCAATCTTATCTTGCGTAGGACGGCCCTACCGTGCTCTTTCCGGCTCAGCCTTACTCTCCGGTGGGATAGGTGTGCTTCCACCAGCTCTTCCACCGTGTTGTGGGCACCCATTTCCAGCAGCTTCTGCGTTGACGAGTAGACTGGGATGCCCATGGCGAGTTTGGCTGCTTTTCTTATCGTCGTGTTCAGCGTCTCGCGGTTCACCTTCGCAAGCTGGAGGTACGGGGCGGAGTACGTTACGCGTGACTCGACGAATGCCTGCACCAGGCGTAGTGCGTCTTCTTCTTTGATTCCTCTGTTCCGGTTGGTGACTCTCCGAATCATGCTCAGGACTTGCTCTGATGTGGTCTTGATTTTGTTGACGGCTGCGTGCGCCTTGCCGTCGCTGCGCAACAGCAGGCCCAGTATCCGGATCTGCTGCGTTGGTTTGATCTCTGTGCCGTCGATGGTGCCGTCGAAGACGCGAAAGCGCATGTCGCGGCGCGCGTTTATTTCCGCAAGTGAGGCAGTACCTCAACGCGCAGCTAGACGAGGACTTCAGCGTAGCAGAGGGGAGGGCGGCACTGCACAAGCTCAACAGAAAATCGGCGTCGGGCCCGGACGGGATAAACAATCAAAACGCTCCGTAACTTGGACGACGAGTTGATAGAACGGCTGACGGATTACATGAACGGGTGCTGGAGCGCGGGCGCGATACCGAGCTCGTAGAAAACGGCGCGCATAATTATGATCCCAAAACCGGGCAAACGGGTACAGCTCGACAATCTTCGACCAATATCCCTGACGTCCTGCGTCGGCAAAGTCATGGAACACTGGGCTCCCGCTGGCCTTACCAACTACCTCGAGGACCGAGACATACTACCACACACGATGCTGGGGCTCCGTAGCGGCCTTTCCGTGCAGGACGTCACGATTCAACTCAAACACCAAATTGTCTCACCGATTACTAAATGATCGGTGAAGTGATACTCGGGGTCGACCTCAAAAAGGTGTTCGACAACGTAAAACATATCGCGATACTTGAAGACATACGAGCATTGGGACTGGGCGAGAGAACGTACGACTACGTACGGGACCTCCTTACTGGTCGCCTGACCCGCATGGCGATCGACGGACTGGAAATCGCGAGACAACATACATAGGTTGCACGGGCACGCCGCAGGGCTCGGTCATCTCGCCCATGCTCTTTAACCTCGTGCTTCTCTAGTTACCCCGGAAACTAGCACAGATAGAAGGCCTCTACCATAGTTTGTATGATGATGACATCACGCTCTGGGTTGCCGAGGGAAACTATTATTATTATTATTATTATTATTATTATTATTATTATTATTATTATCTCATACTATATGGCCCACACCGACACTGAGGGATTGGCCAAGAATTGCGCGTGAACTTTTACTCAGTGTTTCGAAGTATTACATATTCCATTAAAAAAACAAAAAAGGAACATTCAAAAGATTACTCGTTTGGTTGATTGTATGTAACCGCAAACGGCATCAAACACGTCCCTGTAGCTAAAACCCAGAACTGACGCACCAAATGTTAGCATTATTTCTGATTGTAAGATTAACCCTAATTTACAAAGCGGAATTTCCAGAAGTCTTCTTCCTAATAATTTGTACCGGTGCCATAACAAAAGAAAAAAAAAGTAAGGCCAGTTCCACCCACGCAGTGAAGCTGTCAAAACAGCGAAGTTTGTAGTCTTTTTCTCAAGTTTTAACTCGTGTTAGCGCGATTTTCATTAGTCTTTTGTCTCGTTGTCACCGTTTTGCTAGATAAGAGCTTCGGTTCCGGATGGCGCACATTCCTCAGTTGGGTGAGGTTGTGATCAAACCACAGTGTATCCCACACCTTGCAGCTGTGGCCGCACTCACGGTCGAGTGCGGCCACAGCTGAACCCTATATCGGCACGCCCCGCGGGAGGAACCTCACTGCATCGACATCTCTACTCGGCCTCCTACTCTCGAAGTTCATCTTCCTCCGGAGGCGCTTTGCTTGCGCTTCTCGCTCTCGAAGCTCGGCATTGACGCGACGTCCGCGCTGCCGCTCTCGAGCGAGCTCCGGCATTTATTGTGGACTTCATCATCTGTATATTATCATCATCATGTCATTGTTATGTCACGTTCGTTAATTCACAGAGCTAATCAAAGGCTCAGGCGTATCAGCACTGACCACGCCTCTCCGGCAGTAGACACGATGAGTCTCACTACATTTACATGCCTGTAAACTGTGTTACACGTTTGCTGTTTCGAAGAACAACGCGTGCATTACCGCGCCTAGGGCAAAAGCAGTTCTAGATTTGAAATAAAGACATCGCTCGCATCAATAGGGAGACTAGAACGAAAGTAGTGAGGAAACAGGCACGCATTCATTGCGAAAGGTCAATGTCTGGCTTTTTATAATATTCCTCTCCACACCATGCTGTGATCACGTAGTACATATTCCTTACGTTAATGTTCTTTAGAAATCTCTCGTTACGGTGAAGTAACTCACCCGCCAGAACGACGACAATGCAGAGAATTTCACCAGCCATCTCAGTGAGTAAATGAAGTCAAACCTAAGAACTCAGTGGCAACAGAGGAAGTAACGGTCCGGTGTGTGTTTCAAAAAAGGAACGAAAAGCTCCCTTATTTATGGTGCACAATGTGAGTACATAAAGAGAGGGGGGAAAAAAACCAAGGGCATTAACGCGGCTGTGTGGTTAGACTTCATCTTAGTCTCTTGCTGATGAATTTCCACCACGACTTGATTCTTTGCCTACAGTCGAGGTTTTACTTCACTATTGACTCAGAGTAATAAATGGTGTTTGCTGAGCGCATGTGCGTGTTTGCACGCGTGAGTGTTTATATGCATAGATGCGTGTCGGCTTGCTCCTGCAGTGCGAGCTATGGGCTCATTTGATGAGGTAGATTATTCTGAGCCTGACAGTTTACTCTTCATAACCGATAGTCATTGTCGTAATTACTCTTCACAAGCGTAAAATGCGCACATATTGTGAATAGGAAACTTAACGAATATTCTATAGAAAAAAAAAATTTACTTTCACAATTAGTTACGACGCAACATTTTCCCTGACTATACGTGAACCATTGCTTCTATCTGGGAGCGAGGAAGAAATACCCCCGACTTATCGCTTTTCTACGATAACATTATGTTACTACGCGCCGTGTAGTGTTCGGTGTGTACATAGCAGAGCAGTTTTACAGGAGCTCTGTTCCGACAGTGGGCGTCGGTTGATAGGATAGCTCAAGCAAAAGCAACCTACGCGAGCTGATGTGTCAAGTAAACAGGATGACGTCGGAGCTAACTGTTTTTTCATATCGTGTAGTGCGGAGAACTCGTTTGACTCGGCTGTAGGGCGCAAAACCACGAGCGCTTATTTGTCCCGTGACTGTTTTGAATATTGGCGAGGTTTGGCATAATCGTTAATGGCGTGCTTATCTTACACGAGAAATGACGTCATGTCCAACAATCCCGTGGCGCGTAGGATCTTTATTTTTAGGTCCTCTTGTTTATAATTGTTGTTCTTAATATTATTATTAGTACTAATAGTACAAGTAGTAGTAGTATTAGTGGTAGTATTGGCAAAAACGGACGTGTGAAAGTGAGGAGACCGACAACATTGGCGAGCGCATAGCAGATTTCAGAAAAGGGTATAAAATTAGCATTCGCTATAAAGAGACCTGATTTGCTCTTGATGTACCAGCCTTGAATGGAAGTCGCTCTTTAAGAAAAGATTAGAACCCAGAATATTTTTTTTTCGCCTCGATCACGTCCCGCATCGCACAAGTTGTAAATCGTGGACTCGTACAACGCGTATGAACCATATATTAAAGACGCGGTTTCGGAGGTCGAAGCGCGCTTTCGCTTAATCTGCAACATCGATCTGATAGTTGTCTACAGCGCGTAAAGCACAACACCTAAGTGCGCACATCAATACAAATAATTATATTAGTCGATGGTGCACTGCAGGACACACATGTGGTACTCGCTGTTACCTCTTGACTGGGGGGGGGGGGGGGGATCCTCCGACCTTCAGTAACTGCGGTAATAATCTCACAGTCTCCAATGTTCTTATTCAATACCCTGTAATAGAAACAAAGAGCAAAAAGTATTTGTCTTCTGCATATCGCGAGCATATCGCGAAAACTTACTTCTCCACGCGGCATTTTTATTAGGAATGAACCACCTTTTAATCTGAAAATAGTCTTCAATTTCTTAGCTGAAACAGACGCCCTGAAAATCACTTGGCCAGGTAATCTTTAGCAAGTGATTCAAAGGCTTTAGCTTGTATTCAAGGGCTCTCTAGAATCTCTAGTATCACTGTTATGTTTTGTTATATCATGTATGTTTTTAACGAAACCCAATCACCCTATCCCACATCACTAAATGATCAGTGTCATTATTACAACGAAACTTTCTTCCGTCCGTCTGTCTGTCACCTGTACGCTGAAAACTCCTCCGGCGCAACCCCGTGCGCATACGCGCAGAAAAAAAAAGGAGAGAGAGAGAGAGAGAGAGGGAGAGGCGCGCGATTGGCTGCGCCAGTAGTGACGTCGTTGCTTTCCATCGCAGCCGAGCGCAGGGTTGCCAGATTGAGCTATTAATAGCCAAATTGGGCAGCTTTTTATGCGGGTTGGCATCGAAAATTCCGAGTTGGCTGGATGGCTATATTTGGGCTATTTTTGTCTTGAGGACTTTCGAGTCCCGAAGACAAGTCCACACCGACAAAATTCTGGAAGGCCGCCGTAAAACCCAAAGCACATAGCTGCCACAAAGATATGTAGGCAATTTTGAAGGCTTTCTTTAGCAATGCCGGTGCGGGGAGGATGGCGTTAAGTCATGGCTGCCATATTTATACGTCATTACAGCGCTGAGCTATCTTCTTTTTGTTTTGGTTTCGGCGCCATCTGCTGCCGGTTCACGTGTGGTTCAGTAAGAAAAACGGTGGGGCTGACTGCTGTAGAGTACACGTTCCATGCCGGCCGCTATACAGCAACCTATTCTGTCGACTTAACACAACAGCTTGAGTATTCGCACGCATGTCGTAGCGAGTCATCTTCGCCCGTGGTCTTTCAATATTGACCAAGGGTTCCTCGAAGCCTATTGCTTGGTTTTCCCGCAAATCACCGCGTTATTTATTTACCCAGTAAACTTACGACAAAATCCGTAAGTCGCCTTAAACGAATCTTTATGTACATGCTGAACGAAGCGCAGTAGTTTCGACTGTCGATCAAAACAAAATGTTCTGCTCTAGTATCACCAAGCGTCAACAAGCATCAGGAATGCAAAAAAGATTGCCGGAAATCCAATGTTCCTCCTGCTGTCTGAGCTCGCTTTTTGTGCCTACTTGCGCAGCCTCTTTCGAACGCACCAGTCCAACGCGTGTTCAGCCAGGTTTCATTGACAAAGAATGATTTGAGAAACCGCATGTCGGATGAGGCACTGCAAGCTCTCCTCCACGTTAAGTTTGGTCTGGCAGAGAGTGGGACCTGCTGTAAAGATTTCCAGCCAGATGAACAGTTTCTGTCGCGTTTCAACTCTGTAGTTTTACATGGTCCAAGTGGCAGTAGAAGTTAATTCAAATGGGGCTAGACTGTATATAATCCGTTGCCGTAAATCCCCAGTGTGAGAAGTATCAATTGGGACTCTACGCAATGTTTTTCTTATCGTTCTTTGTTTTAGTCAAGAAGCTACGTACTACGTGAAATTGGCAATTGTTTCATGGTAGTTCTTGAACGCTGCATATTATTACAGTAATAAGCTCTATAAATATATGAAAAACAATATCCGTCCAAAGTGAAGATGGCAAGGCAATTGCTCACGAAAAGTCAGTGAGTGATTGCCTTGCCAACGTCAGATTGATAACTCGCCGGTGCTCCTGTGCTCCTGCGACAATTTTTTCCCTTGGAACTTTGTGCGTTCGAGTAATTGCGATTATGGCTTACTTATTTATATGCACTTACTTTATCATCATTGTAATTCCTCTTCGTTCGTCTTAAGACATCACATTGTACTTTGGTCACGCGTATTTTCTAGCTGTGACGAGAAAAATAAACCTGCGTTTGATATACATAACAGGTGCTGGTGGTACTGTTACGTCCATATTTTATTATTTTTCCGCGCGTCGCATTGGTGGTTTGACAAAGAGTTCTTGCCACTTTATATATATATATATATATATATATATATATATATATATATATATATATATATATATTGTTCTAATGACTTCCTATTCTGAAGTGTAGGGCTTGAATTTGTTAGACAAAGGGGTTTGCTTTGTACGTAACTTCATGACAGCCGTGCGCCACCCATGTAAATCGATTTTGTGTGTTCCCTAGTGCAATTACATTTCTTTATTTTTTTTTCAAGTCGCACTGAAAGTAAGGTGCACCGTCCTCCTCGGAAATTTGGCAACACACGCATTCGTGCCTGTATTCACAGGAACTTACGTACAAGTTTTCATATTGCGCCGTTATACTCTTTTCGATACTAATACCACCTGGATTATTGCCAGCACAGTAATCCAGGGGGAAATTAAAACCATAAACTTTAATTCACCTCTTCTGTTATGGGCCAGCCGGTCGTTCTCTTTGTTCCCACACAAAGGCGAATTTCAGTCACAACTTGAAAATGCTTGAAGGTTTCAAGTTTTCTACAGAGTCCAGTATGTCTCCAAGCGGCAGCATTCGCTAACTAAGCGTCGCGCTGCTTTTGAGTAAATTCAAAAAGAAAGAGAGACAGCGGAAGAGAAATAACATGTTTATTTCATGAATGAAGCTTAGGAAAGGCATCCCTCATTTAATGCCTTGAGTTCGGACCGCCTCTTCGGCACACAATCGTGAACAGCCGAAGCTGATCCTCGAGGTTGGAGCTGGCAATATTTTGCCCGACTGTTATAGAAAAATGCCTCTGGTACAGCGAGCTGTGAACTAAGAACGAGGCTCAGTATATACCAACAACGTCATCAGTAAATCGGAAAAGAAATTTTGGCCCCCGCGGCCGGTACCGAACCCGCGACCTCGTGAACAGCAGCGCAATTGCATAGCAACTTAGCGACCACGACGTGTAAGCTTGTCTCTGCCCTCTAGTTATTCGTAGCAGTACTAGCTGCAGCCGAAAATTGGCGTCTATAACAGAGACACTCGAGGTGTTCAACAGCCTGCTACACATACGCTGATAATTGTTAAACGTACCTATTTCTCGCTCAGCGCAGCACGAACACTCGCCGAGGTTGCTCTGTGGCTATGGTGTTGGACTGCTGAGCACGAGGTCGCGGGATCGAATCCCGGCCACGGCGGCCGCATTTCGATGGGGGCGAAATGCGGAAACACCCATGTACTTAGATTTAGGTGCACGTTAAAGAACCTCAGGTGGTCGAAATTTCCGGGGTCCTCCACTACGACGTGCCTCATAATAAGAAAGTGGTTTTGGCACGTTAAACCCATAATTTATTTAATTTTTAACGCAGCATGAACAAATTAAGGCTTTCACATACTCAAACATTTCGCGGAGCGAAGATGACTTTTCGTGTAAATGCTGTTTCTTAGAGGTAAAAATTTGTGCGTGCTGAACTTTAGTGGCCGTTACATATTCAATTCGCTGAGTGCGGGAAGGGACTTGTTACACTGACTAGCTTCGTAGAAGTGCCTAAGTTCACCCGAACGTTTAGTGAACGCATGCATGCGCTCTCACGGACACGGTATTGGTATAGGACTTCTGTCTGCTTGTCTCGAAAATGGCCATGACTTATGAATGACAATTTTCGTAAAAAAATGCCTCGCCAAGGTTAACTCACTCACGCGTGCTGCTTATGTGCACCTAGAAACCCATCTGTGGGGTAAACGGCTAATTGCGCTAGCGAATTACCCGTTTACCCCACATATGCGCAGCCTGATGATGCCACGCGAAATATCGTTACATGCGGCATAGTGCAATCACAAAGATTGTCAAGGTGTACTAAGTGCGCGGCGAGAAATATGAAATAATTGCGATATATTCCATTTTATGAAAGACCTTGAAGTCGTGTTAAATCTCCATGTCCCGTGACATCATGACATACGTTGCTGCAAAAAAAAAAAAAAACAGGAAAAGAAAGCGTTCAGTGGCTTAGCGAGTGTTCGGCCAAATAGTTACTATCATAAATTTAGCTTTTCAATTAACTAGCTCACTTTCACGACGATTAATATCGATTTTGTTCAAACCCCAAAAGAAGTTTTTGCAGGTAGAGCGCGTAATAATATTCACGGTTTACCATCTTCCTCGTTCTTCGCATATATGTAAGTACGCGGTGGGTGCTGATAAGTTCCGGGTGTTGGCCCCTTCCGAATGAAATATAAAGCAAAAAGTGTAGGGGCCTATTACGGCCTAATATCTTATAATTTAACTGTGCAAATATCAGATGTTTGCCATTATTAGACCTGTTTTCTTTTTCTTCAGTGAGAAGCTGTGATTCCAGAGACACAAGGGCAAGTTTCACATCGTCGGAGTTACGTGCCGTGATGAAGTTTTGGTTTCTCCAGGGAAATTCAGCAAAAGGACATTCACACTGAGATGTCATAAACACTGGGGGAGAAGTGTCCTTCCTACAGCTCTGTCAAAAGATGGATATATCTTTTCAGGACTGGGCACTTCGCCATTGAAGATGAGCCCCTCAGTGGGCGTCCTCGAACCTGAACTGGCCAAGCAACTTGCGATGCTGTTCAGTAGCTGTTAATAGACAACGGGCGAATGTCCACCAATAATAGACATCTCACGGGTGCGTGTGGGGTTTGTTGTCTCCGCCATCCTAGAAATGCGCAAGCTTTCAGTGAAGTGGCTGCCGAAAGGTTTGAACAGTGAATTGGAAGAAAGAATGAGTTGAAGCATCCAAAGTCATTTTGGCCCACTTTGAAGCTGCACGGAACTTTTTAGCTAGGTTAGTGACCGAGAATAAAAACCTCGCTCCACATCTATGATCAAGAAACGAAGGAACACTCAAAGGAATGGTGCCACATTACATCTCCACGGCCGATGAAATTATGCACCCACAAATAAGCCAAAAAAATATTGATCGCGTCCATTTTTCTGGAACAAAGACGGTATTCTGTTGATGGACTACCTACCTCATAGCTCTATTATTACTAGACAGTGTTATGTTAACCTCCTAAACCAGCTGAAGCAGGTAATTTAGACAAAACGTCGAGAAATGTTGACCACAGTAATCTTTTCTTTTTCTGCACGACGATGAACCTGCGCACACGCCCAACATTGTGGCTCCCAAATTCAGCTTCCTGGGTATCCATTTGGTCTACTTACCTGAGCTGGCCCCCTTCGGACAATTATCGGTTCTCAAACTTGAAGAAACACCTGAAGGGGCTGAGGGCTGGTTTGAGGCCCACCCGAAGGACTTTTATTTGAACGGCCTAGAAAAGCTACAACTGCGCTGTACCAATTACGTGCATCCGGGGGAGGGGGGGTATGTTGAATAAATGTGCTATTTCATAACCCCGACTCTCTTCTTTCTGGTCGAAGCCAGAAACTTATTATCAGCAACCCCTCGTATATACATATATAAGTGAAAAATACCTGCAACAAAACAGCGCTTTGTGCAGACACTTTGAGAATGTCGTTTCGGTATAGGGCAAACAACACAGTATATTCGGGAGAAGGATGTCAGCGCGGTCAACGCAACGCGAGGTGGAAAGCGGAAGAGGCGGGGTCTTTCCTGCCTGGCTCGCCGATTAGCGTCCGCTCGTCATCGAGAGCGGCTCGTGCACGTGCTGCGGGAAATACCGGCGGCGTGCAAGGTTTCAACAGATAGCACGCCGACCTCTCGCTCTCGTCCCATCTCAGCGGCGCTTTATAAGCCACCGCGGCTGAGGACCACGGGTCTTACTTTTTCTTTCTCTGAAGAGCAGAGGGACAGCCAGCGTTAGCTCAATTCCAGGCGTCATGTCTTCGAGGATAGTTGCCGTGTGCCTGCTTTTCCTGTCTGGTGAGCGCAAAATTGCGAGGCCCTCGCCTTGCAACTTTCTCGCGCTGGATTCTGAACACGATTGACCCGATACCGTTTGCAACATCGTAGGAAGCGGTTTCCTTTTGTTTTGATATTTGCCAAACGCTGTTGTTGTCGCGCACTGTATACTGGCTGCTGATGCCGGCTGACTTTTTGCCGAAGGCCGAGTGCATTGGCCCGTTTTATCTACTGCCTGGTGTCTGCAAAGGAATACCTCGTCTAAATTTTCTTTAGCACTGTTTTGATATATACTAAAGTTAATGCGAGGTTAAGGTTAGCCACAAAAATAATATATGGGTGAGCATATATGGGTGTAATGGCGACATGAGCAAGTGTGTAGGGTTGTGGAATGTCTTGAGCTACGTACCACAACGGTGAGCATTCGACTAAACATTCATTTACTTTTTTTTTGTCTTTTCAGTGATTGCCCTCATCGACGCGCAGCACGTGGTAAGCGATCTTTCTCATAAAAACTGCCACTTACCGAGAATGCGACAATGCGTTGCCCCGTGAATTAAGGAGGTTATAGGATGCACAGCTGCAATAACCAACCAAAGTTGCGCTCTCTTTACGTATACAATTTTTTTTCTTTATGCAGAAACTGCTGGGTGACGTCATGGAATAACGTCGTGTGTGTGCGTGTGCGTGTGCGTGCGCGTGCGTGCGTGCGTGCGTGTGTGTGTGTGCGTGTGTGTGTGCGTGTGCGTGTGCGTGTGTGTGTGCGTGTGTGTGTGTGTGTGTGTGTGTGTGTGTGTGCGCGTGTGAGTGTGTGTGCGCGCGTGTGTGTGTGTGTGCGCGCGTGTGTGTGCGCGCGTGTGTGTGTGCGCGCGTGTGTGTGTGCGCGCGTGTGTGTGTGTGCGCGTGTGTGTGTGTGCGCGTGTGTGTGTGTGTGTGTGTGTGTGTGTGTGTGTGTGTGTGTGTGTGTGTGTGTGTGTGTGTGTGTGTGTGTGTGTGTGTGTGTGTGTGTGTGTGTGTGTGTGTGTGTGTGTGTGTGTGTGTGTGTGTGTGTGTGTGTGTGTTAAAGCCACTTTATTTGTGAGCCATCTTGTACGTTTTCTCTTACATGTATTTGTTCCTGGGTTTCACGTAACCATATTGAAAAGGACGAAATGACCGCGCGTCCTTCGGTTACGACTGCTCGGTGCTACTCGTTTATTCCAACCTTGTGTCCGCTGGCTCGTGCGCGGGATGGTGACGCGCTTCTTTCTCTTCTGTTCTATGCATTCTTTAAATGGGAAGCAGCAGCATTTTTTTTATTAAGAGGTGCATTTGCTGCATCTCTATAAATGACTGCTGTGCTACGCGACTAAGAGAAACGACATCATTCATGTTTATTTTGCAGAGGCCCGACACCATTCGAGGGCCGCCACCCCGCATTCACCTGCCAAAAATATCACCGCCGCCAAGGGTACGTATCGACGAGTCGTGCTCGTATTTTTCCACACGTTTATTGCTAAGGCATCGCTGTGGGAGAGTACTCTTGAATCTCCCATTCTTGTACTGCAAAGGTGCTAAAGATGCTACCTCTGCTTAACGCATCGTTTTGCGCATCTTTTTCATTGCTCCTCAACAGGTCCAACCGGTGCAGTTGTTTTGCTCAAGAGAGTGAAAACGGTGTAGCACAGTCAACGTTTATTGAAGTCCAAACCGTGGTGGTCTCTCAGCTTGCTCTTAGTTTGTTTTATTTCCTTTTTAATTCTTCTTTGTTCTTTTTCCTTGTTTTTTGCTGATGCAGTAATATTGATATAAATGAAGTATATCCGAAGGCAGTGTAGCGATGCTTCCTGATCACAAAAAAAAAGTGATGTGTGGGGAGGAAGGTGGGTGTAGAAAAGCCGACCGTTTCTCATTTATGTAACACGATTATAATATTCACAAACAGGACATATTTAGGCTTAACCTCATATACCGCAGAAGGAACGCAGCATTCTGATAAGTGACTTCGAAAGCATACGAACGGCTTGCGTATCGTGGAGAGAAAACTGTTAGAGCATATTTAAAAAAATAAGGACATTACACCCGCATTGCGGCTCTATAGCCAAACTGACCTTGTGCGAAAAGCATTGGGTCTGATTAGGATGGTAGCCCGTGACTGACCGAAGTCCTCGTTGCCTTTTCCTTCGCTATCGTGGTTGGCCGACCGCTCGTTCTTATATGCAGGGTGCGTTTTTTTTTATTTAGGTGCGGCAAAATTTCAGACTGCCTGTGACAGATAACCCAATTCTAAAACTTGATCTAGATTACTCGATAAGGCGGCCATTATTTCTACGAGTAATCGGAATGCTTAATTAAGTAAGCAACATCATTACGCTGATTAACTTGTTAATTATTTATTTTATGGCGCATGGTTTACGAATTGTGG